>NW_023597034.1:32848102-32875516 GCF_011947565.3 Pollicipes pollicipes | reverse complement strand
CTCTCTTCTCTCTTCTCTCCTCTCTCTCTCTCTCTCTCTCTCTCTCTCTCTCTCTCCCTCTCTTCTTCTCTCTCTCTCTCTCTCTCTCTCTCTTCTCTCTCTCTCTCTCTCTATCTCTCTCTCTCTCTCTCTCTCTCTCTCTCTCTCTCTTCTCTCTCTCTCTCTCTCTCTCTCTCTCTCTCTCTCTTCTCTCTCTCTCTCTCTCTCTCTCTCTCTCTCTCTCTCTCTCTCTCTCTCTCTCTCTCTCTCTCTCTCTCTCTCTCTCTTTCTCTCTCTCTCTCTCTCTTTCATTCTCTCTATAACATCTCTGGAACCATTACTTCAGGCAAATGCCAGCGCTGAAAGTTGAAGCGTGCATGCCATTTCACTCGGCCTGGGGACGTCTCCTTTGCCAAGAGACGCCGCACGAGTTTGTTTTACCGGCGCTGATGAGCCACAGACGCGGCTTGGACGCCAGCACTCGCTGACACATCGGGGCCATCTTTTTCTGGTCGCCACGAAGCGAGAGGCGCGCGCACCGCTATTGGTTAATAACTGGTCTGCCAATCATCTGAATTCCCATTAGTCGCGATGGGAGTGCCCGAGTACGAATTAACCCAGGCACTAAGAGTGGCCGGCGAGGCGTGTGCGAGCTCATGGAATGGGAGCAGCTTAGGCTGGCGTCCATATGTGGGCGAACTGGCCAACTGGGTGATAACCGAGCCAGATTACCCAATTTGTAACGGTCGCGGCCAAAACCCTGACATGGGAATGCGACACATGTGTTACGGAGAGCTGCGTGGGGCGATCCCTTACTGGGATCCCTTACACTTTTGTCTGGGAGTAGCCATGTGACATAAGTGATAACCATTGCCTAAATAGATAGATCATTTGGCTCTAAATCCTGCGACTTGTTATCATCTGAGAGGCTTCATCGAGCTCGGATGAAACTGCCCAGGACTGAAGAATACAGGGCCACAACAAAGAGCAGACCATTCTGTGCCTTTCTGAGACGGTCGGTTCCCTGCCCAGCTTCGGCCAGTGATCCCAGGACTGACACGTGCACGTGAGAGGCACGCAGCGCGCTGCTAATCGGCGAGCAAGGGCCAACAATCAGTCAGTCCACAAATCAGTTCCGACAAATCAGTCCACATCCCATGAGTGTATTGGAGGTTGAGTGTTCACATGTTATAACAAACACCAATAGCCGATGTGTATTAGCTGCTACCGTACCCTCAGCCGTCGGTGTATCTCTAACCGTCAGTGTAGCCGCAGTCGTCAGAGTAACCTCAGGTGTCAGTGTATCTCTAATCGTCAGTGTAGCCGCAGTCGTCAGAGTAACCTCAGTCGTCAGTGTATCTCTAATCGTCAGTGTAGCCGCAGTCGTCAGAGTAACCTCAGCCGTCGGTGTATCTCTAATCGTCAGTGTAGCCGCAGTCGTCAGAGTAACCTCAACCGTCGGTGTATCTCTAATCGTCAGTGTAGCCCCAGCCGTCGGCGTATCTCTAATCGTCAGTGTAGCCGCAGTCGTCAGAGTAACCTCAGCCGTCGGTGTATCTCTAATCGTCAGTGTAGCCGCAGTCATCAGAGTAACCTCAGCGTCGGTGTATCTCATCGTCAATGCAGCCGCAGTCGTCAGAGTGAGCTCAGTCGTCAGTGCAGCTTCAGTCGTCAGTGCATTTCTAATCGTCAGTGTAGCCTCAGTCGTCAGTGTATCTGCAATCGTCAGTATAGTCAGTCGTTGGTGTAGCTTCACTCGTCAATACAGTCTCAGTCGTCAGTGTATCTGCAATCGTCAGTATGGTCACAGTTGTCAGTGTATCTGCAATCGTCAATATAATCACAGTCGTCAGTGTAGTTTCACTCGTCAATACAGTCTCAGTCGCCAGTGTATCTGCAATCGTCAGTAAAGTCACAGTCGTCAGTGTATCTGCAATCGTCAATATAGTCACAGTCGTCAGTGTAGTTCACTCGTCAATACAGTCTCAGTCGTCAGTGTATCTGCAATAGTCAGTATAGTCACAGTCATCAGCGTAGCCCCAGTAGTCACTGAGACCTCAGTCGTCAACGTAGCCCTAGTCGCCAGTGCAGCCTCTGCCGTCAGTGTAGACCCAGTCGTCAACGTAGCCACAGTCGCCAGTGCAGCCTCTGCCGTCAGTGTAGACCCAGTCGTCAACGTAGCCACAGTCGCCAGTGCAGCCTCTGCCGTCAGTGTAGACCCAGTCGTCAACGTAGCCACAGTCGCCAGTACAGCCTCTGCCGTCAGTGTAGACCCAGTCGTCAACGTAGCCCTAGTCGCCAGTGCAGCTTCTGCCGTCAGTGTAGACCCAGGCGCCAGGGTAGACCCAGTCGCCAGTGTCAGCCTTAGTTACCGGTGTAGCCTCACTCGGCAGTGCATACTCAGCCTTCAGTAGTTGTCATAGGGCTCTGAGATGCACTCAGTAGCTAGGCCCACATGGCGCAAGCCACGCCATGACATCGTGGAATAATGAATCTGTGGAAAACAATGACATGCGGCATTCCACAAGATACCCGAGTGTACCCTGGGCTGCTCTCTTGTCAACGTCGCGAAGTGCGAGAACAATTGGGCATGATATGTTGATGCGCAACAGCATATTGCAACAAGCAAAATTATAGTAAACACCGACAAATGTGAATCTATACAAATATGAATACTACAGGACATCGTGATTCACAGAAAACATACAATATTAATAAAAACAAATATAAACATAGCTTTGCAGATGACTCTAGGTTTTGAAATTTATAGTTAATTATGAACCATGAAATATAATCCAGAACAATCAGCAATCCAAAATGTGGGAAGCTGATGGAAACACTTGTCAAATTTTTCTACCGAAACGGTTTGACAGATTGGCCCGTCTTAGGGTTGTCCAATTAATGTGCAAACATTTCGTTCAACTACAACATGATGGATGCAGATGGCAATGCAGGGGCATTATGATGGATGACGCACGTGGAAAGTTCGGCCGCGAACACAGGGTGACACGGTGGTAAGATCCATATCGAGATAGTGTTTTCAGCTGCTCTTATAAGGGCCAGCCGCTGCCTTTTTTGTTCATGGAAGGCTTCAGATCCCGACCGAGAATAATTTCTTAACGTTCTCTTCCTACACGGCCAAGAAACCTGCACGCTTTGTTCCCAATACTGGCATATCAGGAACGACATCAAGTGCGTGATTAACGATGCTGAACGCCGCTCGTCAATGAAAATAAATCACACTCCTCTCCCCTTCTGCCGTGGCGTCGTTCACCTCTCACCCCTCAGAAAGTGCTGGTAACGGGGGAATCGAGGCCCGCACCTCTGGTTTTCCAGATATGCAATGAAGCGACTACGCCGCCGACACCTTGACAGTCTCCAGCGCGCCCTCAGTCAACAGCACAACGCTCCAGTCTTGTCAGCTTCTGTGTGTCCAGCCTTTCCCCGGGGCGAAGCTTCAGTCAAGAGCATGACACCTGCTCACCAGCCACAAGCAATCATCTGCTGTCATGCTCACGCGCGCAATGACACGAATCAGACACGTGCAGTAGAAAGTCGCCCACCTCCCGGTAGTATTTTTACCCTTTCCCTGCCCGCCCCACACCAAGCAAGACGTGGAGCAGCCGGCGGTAAGGCCAGCGCCACACTATGGCCCGATTCATACGCCAGGTGCCGGACGCATCACACAAGCCCGCGCCCGGCCAGCGTAAGCTGCTTTATCACAGCCGCGCGCGTGGCTCAGTTCCCTCCTCCAATTGCCGCGTGCACAAAAACCAGGCCGCGGTAACTGCGCGCGGCTGGCGCGTTGTGGTGGGCGCCAAGACGGACACGCGCCACCAGCTGCCGACTGCTGCCAGGGATTCCGAAGCCGACCGACCCACATCTGGCCACCTGAGGCTCATGGCGCTGGTGGGGCAGGGGTGGGGTCGGGATGTGGTCCTGGAATGTGAGGGGCGCAGCGCGATTAGTTGTGCCGTTGCGCCTGTGGAGAGGTGCCCCGGGTGTGCATCGACGAAGATTTTCCATGAGGGAAAAACTTCCTCCTTTTGAGGTTGATGTTCTGCACCCTCGAGGCGAGTTGGGTTTGCGGCTTGAATTACCGCAAGATGCCGTGCAGCAACAGTGGATCAACAAATGTTCACACACGTCCAGGTGGCTGGCTAAATGCGACGCACTGGAATGGAATAAAGTCAATTTTACCATCTGAAATCCCCAAATTTGGAAAGTTAGAAACACCGAATTCACACGGTAGTACTCAACTCTATGTGAAATTATTTGAGTCAAATTTAGATATGTCTATATAGATCTGAATTTATATCAAATTTAGCATTTAAGTCCCCAGGTCGTGACCTTTGCGACAAATAAGGTCAAACAAAACGAACTTCAGGTCGATGTCCGAAGTGCTCTCAAACTTCTTCAAGCAATCAGCTTTAATCTCAGTATGGTAGGATGGATAGAACAGAATACATATGTAGATGGATGAAATATAAGGATGCATATCATGAAGAAATAAAATAAAAAGATGGGAGTGCAAACCAGGCTTTTGCTAAACCCATCGGTTTCAAACCAGACTCCCAAAATCAGCTCCCAATTTGTCGAAATTCGATTTCAATTCACTTTCATTGGTTTTCAGTTGAATGAGGCTTGGAACTAAGCTACACGGGCCTTTTCACGCGAGGATTACTAGACAGCGACCTAAGATGGCACCAACGCTGAAATTCACGAAAACTAAGATGAGCAGGAACCAAATCCGGGATTTGTTCCAAGGACCACCAGGATCGCATAAGACCAGATCTCTGCAGCCGTAAAATGAGGAAATGGCACGCGATCACGGAATAAAAACGTTCCAAACATAAATTTCCGGCTTTTTCGTATGCCTCGCAGCAAACGTTGGGCTTTCCCCCTGTACATTTTAAGTTTTGTACGCTTCAGATTTCCTGCTTAATCTGGTGTTGTCTAAACATGGGATGAAATGGGATGTAAGGGCTTTAATTTGCGACCGAATGGTAAATTATTTGGTTCCGTTTTGAAAGTCTCCGACACTCTAAAAAGTTCAGCCACAATCTCCGGGGCCTTTCAAATGGCTCACTTGCCACTTCAAAGGGCCTGCTTCCCATTAATTATGTGAGAACATTAAATGCAGACCAAAGATTTGTGAAACATCGCCACGGTCGGTGGAAATTCAAGGAGTACGGTTTGTAGGTGGCAGGGGTCCAGATCAAAATAATTTTATGGCAGCTTTAAAGTGGGCAGAAAACTCTCTTCTATGCAAGCGGCTTTCAAGACCTTTGCTGTACGTACGAGTTGAGCACTTTCGAGTCATCAGTGGCGTTGGGGGTTGAACATGTCCAAATGGAATCAAACCAATTCCTGATTCTGTCGCAAACTACAGCCTCCTGTAGAAAAACAAAATGTAATAATCAAATGTAGGCAATACCAGGTTTTATTGCTGTAACAAGCTTGAACGATGGCAAATGAACCTGAAAAGTTAGGTGAGGTCAAACATGTCAAGAGGTTGACCTCTTTGACCTAACCTAGGTCACTGATCTTAATAGACCAAAGCTTCAAATTCAGATTCAGGATGCCAGGTTGATAGATGAACAGGTACTGAAAGTTTTGTGTTCCTGTAAGCGCTCATTTTTGACCTGTGGTCAAAAACCGTAGGAAAAATCAATTTTCCCGACCAGGCGCGGGTTAATGATTTAAGACAGTAGTATTAACCTTATTCCTCGGAAAAACCAGGATAATGGAGATATAGTTTGGTTGATTTTTCGGCAACATGTCTTTATCGAAACAACAAATTTCCTAGTTTCGATAAAGGCACGTTGCGGAAAAATGAACCAAACTATATCTTCATTACTTGAAACGAATTTTTTTAGATTCGATAAAGGCATATTGCCGAAATATCAACCAAACTTTATCTCCATTATCCTGGTTTTTCCGAGGAATAAGGCTAATACTATTGTCTTATCTATGTGAATAATGTTCTTCGCTAATGCACTGAACAAATTACGTTTATGATTTCATCTTGATTTGGATTCGGCATTGGAGTCGAAACCTGATTCATCAGTAAACACCGCATCAAGTTAACATTCGAATCTGATATAGACTTTGATCAGCCACTTTGCAGCGAACGTCTGGTGGAGAGCAAATGCTTCGTACCCATAAGTCGCCTCCTCAATCTCTTCCCAAACACGTCAGTAATGCAGTCAAATAACATATCATTAAACAAGTTGCCGTTTTCTTCTGCCATCTACTTTCTCGACTCATAAAATCGCCCATCACGTGTGAAACAGCGCAAGAAATTGACCACCGGGAGAAAAATTGCTGTATGATAGCTGGCACAGCATGATTACGTCGTACAAAGATGAAATGCAAAATAGCCAAGACACAATCCGCGATAAGTCACATCAGCACGTGGGAACACTACGCCCCGCTATGCATAAATAACGCGCCGGTTCTCTGGGCTATGCTTGGCCCCTGATGCTCAGTTTCGTGTCGTGCTCCACTGGCCGGCTTCGCTGGACTTTTTCGCACGGACCAGAGCGGTGCCTCGAAGCTGAGGAGCACACACAAGCCACTAGCACCAAATGTTCGCTTTTCCGCCAATTGCTGTGAACCGCATGGAAGAAGTAATACAACGTCTGTTGAGGACTTGTCCGAAGGCTGCACTGTTTCCCGCGCTGCAGCAGGTGCACTTTGCGAACGGGCTGGCTATTTCACTTGCTCTTTCTCCATTGTTACGGATTATAGTGCCGTTCAGCTCAGTAGGTCGCACAAGCAGAGCAGGAAACGGTCATTTAGGAGAGGGTTTGTCATGGCTGGATCTGAAACCGGGCATTAACAGCAGCATTTAGCTACAACATCTTAAAGCAGGTACCATACCGTTGATTTACATCAACGTTGATCACACTGAATCCATATTGAAGAAATGTACATGAAATTATTTTTAGAAGTAACATTCACACTACAAGTCATGCTCACCGAGCCTTTTTCGATCAATCTGTGAAAAACACGCATCGCAGGCAGGCAGACGAATGCTGGCCAGAGCTCGGTCATGACGTTTTTGTGATGCAAAGACCAAATCGCACCGAACGCTGTTATGTATGCGGGCACGTCAAAACTCATAACCACATGCTTAAAATGACGCATGAGGTGAAAACGCTGGCGTTAATTCCATTACCGTGCTGTCATTGCCCAACTTGTGAACACGAACGCTGCTGCGTCAGTTTTAGAGTTCAGTTGCGTCTTTTGGCGCTTGCTCATGCGTAGTAATGTTGGACGTGTCCCGCGTGGATGGAGCACGCGTCCAACTCCGTGCGTTTGGACCGAACACGCTTCCTTATTTCGCCACGTTATTTTGCCCGCTTTAGCCACCTGGTTTTAAACGTAGGCTTAAATCAAACGTGTTCTCAGAGTTACAGAAACCCAACGGCATTGCCTCGACGAGTCCGTAAGACGGCACCTGGCCGGAACGGCTGGTGACTGGTGTAATATCACCAACCTGCGGGATGTCGGACAGTTCGGCCGCGCTGTGGTACTGAACACCCCCGAAAGAAACGCGCCCAGCTCTCCATATTCAGATTCTGTACTGACTGAGATGAAACTATGCAATTTACTTCCAACGATCCCGTGTACACATATGCTCACGATATCAGGCCCCCGAACATGAGTTGAAAGTTCCCGAACAGCGAAGAAGGCATGTCGGGAAATTTTGTGGATCTTCACAGCCCGGGCATTTGAATGAAATAGGTCGCATACTTTAAAAAAAATTACAGTCGTAGTACAGATTGACAACTATGAGTGACTTCACAGCTGTGACGACTGTGACGTAGCAAATTTAGGGAAAAAGAAAGTCGTGCCCTTATTTTAGTTTTATCGCATGACCTTGCTAAAACATTAGGGACAACTAGATCACTCGTTTTCATAGTTTGAAGTGTCTTCTTTTCGTTTTAAAGGCACTTCTTTTTTGTAACTAGCCAAAAGCCCCACTCAGTGAAATTTATAGTCGGTCATTACATAAGTGCGTCATTTGTACCTCATCTGAGCTATACATAGAACTAAGCAAGTGATAGCTTCTTCCTCCGTGCAAGTAAATACTTGGTTGAGATTTGAAAAAAATAGAATTAACTTGTTTTGGCGCTTTTCCTCAAGTTGCATGTTATACACAAATATGCCGGATTATGTTAAGCGTGCCTGAATCAATTCCACTGGTAACGTGCACGTCATTCATATGCCTGCCTAGTGCCATAGGCGACTGCCGTGCTTACACCCTTGACCTTCTCCGAACGCACAATTGGTAACGCCCTTGCCTCGAAGCATGATTTCCGGTCAGGAGATTGTTTCCTTCTAGTTTCAGCCATTGCGTAGTAACGCTTCTCTCCTTGTGGCACCAAGCCGGTTATTGGTGTGCGTTGATCGAGTGATTCGCCCAGATTAGTGTGGCCCACTGTGCCGCTTATAAAAAGCTGGTCAATTCAATATGATGATGGCTGGTGGAGGTAGCAGCTTACACCTCTGCATTGTCCATGCTTGTGTGAGATGCATAATAAGTCTGGTACGGAGCTGTTTGCAAATGAATCAGCTGCATATTTAAAAACGGCCTAATCTCAGTCGAAAAATATCTAGGGCCACGCCCTGTTCAAGACTATTCCCAGTAAGAGCAGAGCTCCGTCTTGCGCAATGCCTCTAACATGCATTATACACTGACCGTCCCAGTGAGAGAGGCAAGGGGACGGCCAACACACTGGCTTCCATTTAACACGAGGGCTCTTTCTGGCCTGCAGGCGTCCAAAGCTGGTCAGCCTGCCCCCTAACGCATATCTCTCTCTCTCTCTCTCCCTCTCTCTCTCTCTCTCTCTCTCTCTCCTCTCTCTCTCTCCTCTCTCTCTCTCTCTCTCTCTCTCTCTCTCTCTCTCTCTCTCTCTCTCTCTCTCTCTCTCTCTCTCTCTCTCTCTCTCTCTCTCTCTCTCTCTCTCTCTCTCCCTCTCTCTCTCTCCTCTCTCTCTCTCTCTCTCTCTCTCCTCTCTCTCTCTCCCTCTCTCTCTCCTCTCCCTCTCTCTCTCCCTCTCCTCTCTCTCCCTCTCTCTCTCTCTCTCTCTCTCTCCCTCTCTCTCTCATCCCTCTCTCTCCCTCTCTCTCTCTCCCTCTCTCTCTCTCTCTCTCTCTCTCTCTCTCTCTCTCTCTCTCTCTCTCTCTCTCTCTCTCTCTCTCTCTCTCTCTCTCTCTCTCTCTCTCTTATCTCCCTTACTCCGTGACACGCTGGCGTCGCCCTCGTACTAAGCCTTTGCTTGATATCCCCAGCAGGACGAATTGCTATGCGAACAGGAATTACTCCTGGCGCACTGATGCCTCCAACAGAGCACAGGGCTGCGCTTGGCACACTGGCTAGCTGGACAGTCTGTTTTCTGACACACCCACGTCCCAGTAACGCCTGCACAATCTCCCACTATCCTTCCCACTCACTGCTGTCCTCAAGAATAGTAGATGACTCCCTCTGACTCTCCGGCAGGTAGAACCTTCCCGGGTGCTCTTCCCGACGCCCTGACATCCCGAGCAGGACGGAGTGCCCCCCTGACCCACTGCCGCCTCCAGCCGCACAGGCGCGTCACCCGTTGACACCTTGCCGCCCCCCCCCCCCCCCCCCCCCCAGCAAGCCGACCCTTGCGACCTTCTCACCACCCGGGCGGCCGGCGCCGCCTCCGCTCGCCGCGGCTTCCGGCGCGCCGCCGCGGCCGAACCGGGCCGGCCGGCGGCGCCGAAAGCTTGCGGTCGGCGCGGCGTCGATCTGGGTCTCTGGAGTGAGGCGGCCAGCCGGCTCCGGCGCTCGGTCAGTCGCGATCGGAGGCCGACGCCTCCACAGCTCCGGCGGTGCGCTCCTCGGCGACCGGGCCTCGCGTGCTGGTGACGCGGTGCGAGTCGACTCCGGACGCCGGCGAAGAGACGCCGTCAGCGGCGGGACGAGCGGGACTAGACTGCGATACAGGTACCTGCGAGCGCGGGCTTGTTGCTTGCTCGGGCAGCACGCAGACACATGCAGGTTGGAGGGTGGGCGGTTCGTCGTGGAGCTGTTTGCGGAGTTTCCGGTACATTTGCTGGTCGTTTCTGTTCTGAGTATCCTATGCGAATGCTGATATCTTTTTAGATTCAGCGGCGGGGATGCTACTTGAAAAAGCAGGCAACTGGGTTTCGGGTGCAACTTCTCTGGGGTCATCTACCGCGGTGGTAGCCTTTGTAGGAAATCATGAAAACAGCTCACCCTGTCCAGAAGTGGCCGAGGTCCAACTCCGGCGTCACCAGTGCCGGCTGCGTCCTATCCCGACGTCTTGGCGATGAGTGAACATGCGTGACGTGCACTCGGTGTCCGAGCAATACCTGAGTAGTGATTGGCAAGTAATTTCAAGCTTCTCGCTGCGCGCGGTGTGGTATTGCCTGAATAAGCATTAGCTGTGAGTATGCGACTCTGAAATCTCACCTTAACTTACAGGATAAGATTTTTCAACACGTTTAACTTTCAGATTGTTTGCTGCATGTTGATAAGCATCTTCTCATATTTTACAACACTGCACACAGTTTTGGCAACATGTTTTGTTTTCGTTGGTGAGAACCTCAGCATTCATGGCAAGTTAGCTTTCAAGTTCGGGTAGAGCATCATTGATGTAGATTTGAACTTGGAGGCATAGATCGGCCTCCCCGCACTTAAAGACAAGACCACATACGCTAATATCATCAACGATGCAACGTCTTAGGTACTTCGTGCGTGTCTGGTGTTTAGTTCCTTGCCCTCCACACCAACTAAGCCCGCCGTATTTGGGACAGGGCTATCATGAGTGTAGACCCGATGGTTTGGATACAGAGCACTCTACAAAGAACCGACGCATAGTGCTTTTCAGTGTCTTTTTTCGCCTCCAATGGTTTTCATAGGCGAAAAATATTTGTGCACGTAATACAGGTCAAGAATGGATAGAGAAACGTATCTCATAATTGTTATGTAAACAAGCTGCATTCTGTAATGTAGACAGCTGACGCAAACGCGCTCTGGAAAGGCGTGACGTTAGGCGAACAATGCCCTATTAGTGTCACCATCAGGAAAACAATGACATCAGCCAAGTGCCAGTGATTCTGAGCATGCACCTGACAGCCTTGACACAACTCAGTGTTCTTGTGAACGCTGCTCACCCAGACCATTCAATGCAAACTGTTCACTTAGAATGCGAAACGTTAGAAGACAGCTGTCGGTATGCATTCCACCGGTCGGCGAATCGTGACCGCGTTCGCTGTTCTATCGCATTACATGCCGGCAAACATGCCTGTCGGACGCCAGTTTCAGTAAGCGGTGTGGCGGAGAACGGCTATGGCCCACACCCGTCCATCACAGGCAGCATACATGAGGGACATCAGAGACATCGGCTGTTGAGGCATGGAGCTTAGATTTCGCGGCTCCGTTGTGGCGAGGCGTACTGCGATCTCGCTCTCTGTGTGGCCTCCTGACCTCCCCGCGAGCCCCGAGCGCGGCGGGTCACGTGCGGAGCGTTCACCTCATTGACGTAGCGGTAACACCGCGGAACGCAGGCCCAGTTCAACCTGGCGCCGCAGCTGACAACGGCCGGAAGCCAGGAGGTTGGTGGAAGGGGTGCGCGGGGCCAGAGGTCTAGCTTTGGCCTACTCAGTGCCGGTTGTGGGCACTGCGGTCCCAGCATGAGCCAGAGTTGCCTGGGTGCGACCGGACTCGGTTACTGCAGTCGTTTTTAGGCATGAGGATTCATCAGATGTGAAGCCTTCCAACCTCATTATGAGTTCAGAGTCTTCAAGCTATCTGTATACTGGCGTTTAGGAGGCAGCAACCGTGCAGGTATTAGTTCATCCCAGTGACAGGTCTGCAAATATCGGGGTCGTTGATTTTCACTAATTTATGATCGGCTTTAAAGCAAGTGCATTAATTATAGCTTCGATGCAGCATTAATTGCAAATAACACTCTTATAGAGCATTCGGTAATATCAAAGCCAGGCTGTACATGCTGGGAACTGCAATGCAGCGGATGTAAGCAGCACAGGGGTGTGGTTGCCTCCATGCCATTGGCGATGGAGAGAAGGAAGGGGAATTGCCCCAAAATCCCCTTTCCCACGGAGCTTTGCGACCAGCCCATCAATTTAAATTGCGAATCGGTTTCATGCTGCAGAAAATTCAGCTATGAGAGCTGTTGACGCTGACTTAGTCCGAGTTGTCCGGGAGGCGTGTCTGAGATACACACAGGTGCGCCATTGAAATCACTCGCACCCCATGGTCTTCAAAAGTTGGACTCAAGGAGGCCTCTAATGCATGCATGTATGCATTGAGCACCACAAGTAACATGCCATCGTCTGCTTTCAGAACCGTGAAAGTTCACCATGCTTCTGCGAAGACCACTTCTCGCCGCCCTGCTGGTAGCGGTAAGTGTTCATGCCAGACATAACATGTAATCAATACAGAACATGCACATTGCAGTTGACAACCCAGAATTGTTATCTTTTGATTATGTACTGCATTGGTAATAAAAATATAGGTACAAGACAGCCCAGAAAAGTTTGGAATAAGGCCAGTTTAGTTCAAGCCTCGTTGTTGGGAGCACCTCTTACGCTATTAGGCGCAGCAACACATTCGTTCTGTCTAGTACAGACTGGTGAAATGGCCGGGAACATGATCACCGTCACATGACCGTCACGTGACCGATGACGCCAGTGTAACAGTTTAGTCTCTGTTCTCTCTCTCTCTCTCTCTCTCTCTCTCTCTCTCTCTCTCTCTCTCTCTCTCTCTCTCTCTCTCTCTCTCTCTCTCTCTCTCTCTCTCTCTCTCTCTCTCCTCTCTCTCTCTCCTCTCTCTCTCTCTCTCTCTCTCTCTCTCTCTCTCTCTCTCTCTCTCTCTCTCTCTCTCTCTCTCTCTCTCTCTCTCTCCCTCTCTCTCTCTCTCTCTCTCTCTCTCTCTCTCTCTCTCTCTCTCTCTCTCTCTCTCCGTTGTCCTCTTTCGTTCTCGCCTGTCCCCCTCCGTTCGCCCGTGTTACCCTCTATCCTTCTGCTCTCCATCTGTCCTTTTGCTCTCCTTCTGTTCCCTTCTGTTCTCCCTCTATTCTTCTTCCGTTCTCGCTTACGCTCCCCGGCACCGATGTCTGAAGCCGCCACAGTCCGAGTGACAGACGAGGCGTAATTCACGGGCCGGCCCGTCCACCGTATCCGGCGCGTTGTCGTTCCGTTTTTCGGCGTCCCAGTTTTCGACATCCCGCCGCGTCACGCCGTGGACGCCACCAGGTCCCAGCAGCGATCTGCGAATCACCACGCGGCTGTGACTGTCGATTTGTTTTGTTTGGGAAGCGGGTATCGGAACACGTCGACTGCCCAGCCTGCAGTAGTGGTTCCCGGGGCAATAGCAAAGTCTCCAGACCGGACACCGTGCACCTGTCGCAACTCCTACTTGCGCAACTCATGTGCTTACCTCCACGAACGAAAACAGCATCCGTTTGGTCACATTCAGCCGGCAAATATTGTTGCTGAGCAATTATCTGGCCAGCTAGGCAGGTCTGCGGTGAGCACCGGACCAAAGGCTGGTCCGAGGGACCGGCCGCCACGTGCAATGGCTCGGCGCTAGGCGCCCCTCTCGCCCGATACCTTCGCGTGAGCCCCTTCTCAGCTTGCCAGGTGGCCACCAGCTTTCTCGTGGTTTTTTGCACCTCTCCATCGCCCCAGTCTGAAGTGGCGCTCGGAAGCACAAATCATGCTTTCGATTCCAAAACACAGAAAGTGGCTGCCACTTGGTGGATAAATGGACCCGCGACGCTATCTGGCCGAACTGAACGCGTATATCATTCGCTTTGGTAAACAACGAGGCCATTACGGCTTGTTTTGAAACTACGCGGATGCAGGAGAGGAGATTCATGAATCCCAGCCAAACAGGAGACACAGAAGCGCCGAGGGTTTGGAAACACGCCAGCCAGCCACCCGAGGATCTTTGCGCGTCTAGTCCTTCCATACGGTGCTTGGGCATATTTCACGACCAATTTCCGCGCAGTACTTAACCATACCACGCAGTCCGTAGTGTCACATACAACTCAACACCGCCGAAAATGGCTCGGCCACCGGAGGTATTCGCTTTACTGGCGGTCGTGATGGACTCCAGCGTTTGGCAGAGGACTCTTCCCTGCCGATCACATGCCTGACACCGGACTCCTACCACTCGGTGAGCAAATGATTGGCGGCGGACTCCTCCCCGATTGGTCCCCGTATGACTGGTAGTGGACTCCTCCTGCTCAGCTGACACGCAACTCGGATCGGACTCCGCCCTGCCCGGTCAAACGGTGACGGGCGTTGGATTCCGCCCCGCCGGCGGACAGCGGACTCCTCCCTGTCCGACCACAGCGTGGTCAGCGCCGCCCGGCGGCGTGGCCGGCGGCGGGCGCGCGAAGCGGTCATCGCGCGAGCACCGCGACGCGGCCTCCGCCGCCAACGGTTCCGCCAGTCCCCATTACGGCTGCACGGCCGCCCTAACTGTCGCGCGCGTAATAGAATCACGCGCGCCGCCCTGGACGCGGCACCGCTAGCCGCTGCGAATCCTCTCCGGCGGTTCCCCGCGGTCCCGTATTGTTCGGATCGGTTTCCGGGGAAGTGGGTCAGCGCGGCGCGTCGGCGCGCGCAAGCTGCCGTCGGCGCCGGCGGCGGCCGCGCCGCCGAGCCGCCGCGAGCCGGCGCCTGGCGCGAGCTCGGCCGGGCGCCGGGGACGGCTGCGACAGTCGGCACAGCTCCGCCGCTGAGACCGGGTGCGGGAGTCCCGTCACGGTGGTTAACTCGCGCCCGGGTGGGGAGAGTGCTATGATGAGGTGGTATGGAGAGCGATGGCGCTGCTCATGAACGAGTTATGGGCTCATTTCTCTGGGTAACATTCCACGTCGTGAATCAGCTGTTTCTGTTCTCGAGCGTCACATGTCAAATGCTCTGTGAGAAAGACAATGCATCTTTGGCCGCGCGACATACATCCGCGAACCGCCCGAACAGCGAGATCTCAAAACAGGTGTCGACGGCAGCGGTGCAAGACAGTTGTCACCAATAGTGCAAATCGGCTCGTTGTGCGTGACGAGGTATGGTGAATGGTGCCATTTTAGGCGGCGCCACACGCCACACGGGCGGGGGCGTTAAAGCTAGCGACAAATTGGCTTGCATGTCACACGCCTCGCCCGGCATGGTGCGCGACTGCTGACACACTGACCAGATTGCTGGGCGCCGGAAACCTCATGCACAGAGGTAGCAGCGGCGCCTGGCACGGAGCGCATAGCTACGGGGCGTAGACCATGACGTGATGTCAAGCGTTTTGGTGTCAGTGTTCTGAATCCGTGCGACATTTCGTGATGTTAGAATGCGGTTGTCAAGACGCTCCATTTTTTCTAAGACGGCCCCTGAAGCTGGCGCCACCCGCCCGCCATCGCTGACAGGCCTGGACTGGCTACACAAGGCTAGTCACTGCTGCCACCAGTGGGATATATGCCAACTCCGTGTCTAGGCCGCAGACGCGATCCGTGATCTATGATCTGAGTGGCAGCCAGCCAATGAAGGTTCGGTTTCTAGTTCCGTTTTAGTTTTTCGTGTGTGTGGCAGCCATCCGGGTTAGCCTTCGGTTTTGGTATGACCGACCCAGCCATGCTGATTACGCTTCCTCGCTTTCAAAGCTCAGCTGTGTAGTGGGTCAACGCAAGCCTTTAATGCAATATGTGGCGTGTTATGGTGATCACTATTGCCTGTCGGCTGTAACGCATCGCTGATGGACGCCTGGCGGAGTGCCTTCGGACATCCATCACTTTAATGATAGGCGCGTTTTTGCTACCACCGCAAACGAGCTTGACCACAGGCACAGGACCAGCTAACCAACATAACCCGCAGCCCCGCCCCTCTGCCAGGAGACAATGCACCGCAGCGGCCAATACCCAGCCAGCATTTCGTTTCCGTGTCTGATGACAAGGTACCGTGCCCGAATGGCTTCATAAAGCCGACACGGCCGAGCGCGTTGCCGCACGCGCTGCCGGCAACCGGCCGGGGCCTGGCGAGTCGTGGGCAGCCATCCCTCCTCTCGTTTGTATCTCTCGGCGGCGGGAAGAGAGCCGAATGGTGTCACGCAGAATGTGGGCCAGCCGGGCCGGCGGCGCGCCTTCCCAGGACCGACGCCGGTTCCGAACGGGACGCAGGCGCCGTGATGTACGAGATGTTTGGCCACGTTTTGTGGGGTCAGGGACGCCGCGGCCATTCGCGTCATCTCGCGGCCTCAGAGGCCGCGGTGGGGAGGGGGGAGGGGAGGTCGGCGGGACGTGGCGCGGCGGCATCACGCCTTCTCCGCGACTGGTGAGTGTCCATTGGGCAGCCCGCTTCGTGTCAAGCATCGGTAAAGGTCCCGAATGACCGTCGCTATTCATGCGCTTTCTCAGCATTTTAGCACGATATCCTGCATCCCGCGCGCGCCAAATTTCGGGAATTTGTGTAGCCGAACACTAGCACAGACCGGAGGGGGGGGGGCTTCAGGGGTGGCAATTTCAATATGGTATCCAATCTAAATCACCGTGTTCGATGACTTTACTGATATTTCCTTCTGAAATTCCAAATCCACATTGACTCGACCCGGCTCAGCAAAATGTGTTCAGGAATAATCCATATAAGTGCATGACAACAGTAGGATGTGCACAACATTACTACCAATTCCACATGTTACCGTCTTGAACGACATCGATATGGAGACGGGAAGACGAAGAGAAAGCGAGACATTGCCAGACGTGAGGTAATGTGAGGATCAGGTGTCAACGATGTCAAATGATCCGGTGTTCGGCTAAATCTTACTCCAGCACTATATTAGCACCAAATCCTTCTTTGCTTCTCCAACGTCTCGAGCCAACCGAATTGTTGTGTCCTCCACTTCTTCGTCGTCTACAGCTAAGTTGTAGCCTACTGCCTCACATTTTCTGGCAACCCTCTGGAAAACTTGCGAGATGCCCAGTCATGCAAACCCTGCGCACCCTCACGGCTGGAGGCACCGGCCGGCTGCTAAACGAAGCCAAACCTGATCCCCGAAGCCTGTGATCTACGCCGATCAAACGGGGCCAATCACCCAGACGCCAGGCGGCGGCTGTGGCTGGTGCTCCGGTCCCCAGGGCGGCGCGCTATGGGCAGCCCCTATCCATTCGTTATCGCTCCGATCGCGACCGGCCGTGTAATCTTCGATGCCCGGTGCGCGATCGACATGCGCGCAGCCCGTGCGCCCGGGACGCGTATTCCCGACCAGCGGACGCGGCTAACGCAGCGCAATCACGCCAATCAGGAGAGCGCTGATGGATTGGAGGCCCTCGGAGATGACCCGATGCGAACATGTGCAGTTATCCCGAACGTCTAGGGCGGGGCTTTAGTCGACAAGGTGAAGCAGGACGAGCTAGGAGAATGCTTAGCTGTCGCTGATGTATGCGACACTGAAGTGTGTACGAAATGGCTCATGCAGACTTCATGTCTACTTTCTTTGTATTAGAAATTAAGCGCTACGAGTGACTCTAAAGGTTTTTTTCCGCGGTGGCCAAATGACGACGGATAGTAAAGTTTCCAACGACCATCGTATTAGGAACTGCACTGGACCGGGAACACAGAAACCTAGCGGAGACTGCACGTGGAACAAGAAGATATCTTGAGCTGTGAACGAGTGGGGGACGTCTAGCACCGTTGATAACGCTGCATACGGTGCGCAGCAAGCGAGCTGCATGGCGTACATAATCTACGATCACCTTTGTCAAATGGACAGATTAACCCCTGCCATGTTCTTTAGAATAATGCAACGGTACTACAATATCCTTTGATGAAAGCTTTTGACTGCGCTTGGCGTTTAAACGTACCAGGCCGGCAGGTTGAACAAGCACTCTTTTCACTATGTAAAACCTTTCCGAGCCAAAAATTTGCCTTTTTAAATGTTCCGGCATGGAACTGACAAGAGGCAGGAGGTCTCTCGTCGCATTCACAGTCCGCCAAAATGCTACGATGCCTGTTGGCGCTGTCCACTGAACACTGTTCAGTGGTCAGTGCAGCCGACCGGCGGCCAGCGCGGCACCTTCACCACCAGGACGCAGGCTGTGCAGCGGCGGCGGCGGCGGCGGTCGGTCAGTCGTGCGCCCTTCCGCCCGGCCGGCGTGTCGGCCGGGTCACCGGGTCACGGCGCCGGGTCGCCGGCGGCCGGTGGGTCAGCGCCGACGGTCACCTGGCCCAGTGCCACCCGACCACACACCTGCCGTCTGGGCCACCCTCATTACTCGGGCGGGGCCGGCGGCGGCGGCGGCGGCGGTGGCGGCGGCAGTAGGAGCGGGCACCGTTTGGACCAGTTTGCGCCGCAAAGGCCGCCGGTCCCGCACTCCACATCCGCCAGCGGGGGAAGAGTTGCAAAATCTGAGAGCCGAAAATTTGGAAATCTGACAAATTGTGAAATTGCGGAAAATGCTAAAAATACTTATCCGAAATCGCCCTCTTCCATACAACAGCCCTAGAGGTTGCAAATCTGATGTCAGCATTTCAGAGGGATGGAGGCTACAGGTAGCTGGCAGTAATGGGATGTGTGTGATCATAGACCAATGAAGCTTAGGTCAAGCAAAGCAAAACACGCCAATGTTAACGAACTGTTGCGTTGCTCGAGTTATTGCTCAAAACAGTCCTTCGTTGCTCGATCCGGGATGCAGCACAATTGATCATTACCAATAAAGTACACGAAATTTTCAGAAAAAACACAGATGATTTGTATACCTGACCTCAGGTCAGCATTGATTATTGAATTCACATGTACTCACACCACTTCCACGAGTCATTTTGGTATGGTCTTGTTACATTAAAAGGAAAAAGCTTCCAGAATTTTGGGCCGATTGACGTCTATTTTTACAAAGCATTAGCCCTCATGCGAACAAGGTAGCCATCAGGCAAGTATTACTGTCGTTATGGGAACGCTCACAACGGAGAATGGAGCCGCCTGTTCAGGTCGCATGTCAATGCATGCATTTGATGCTGTGTGCAGTTTAACAAATATGATCACTTAAAGTGCCTTCATGAATTAATCACCCGACTTCCCACCTACTGCCCATTTTTCTGAGACATGCAGTCGGCGATATTCATGTGTCACATGGACGGATACGGACCGCATGGATATAAGCCGCCAGAGAACGGCGCTGCGTACAGTGTATGAGTGTATGCAAGGAGGGGGGGGGGGGGGGGCAGAGAGAGCAAATACCACATTGTCACGAAGTCGAAATTAGCGTGCGACTTGCCTGCATGCTCACCCACTGTGCAGATGCGTGCACAGGGATTGTTTTTGGGGCCATGAACCTCCAGACTGCAGCTCTCATCTGTCTCGCACTGGAGGAATCACGCTTGCATGGGTGAGTTAGTGCACAAGTTTCGCTTGGGCTAGCACCAGGTTCTGAAACTGCCACAAAGGTGCGTGTGGCCAGCGGCACAACTTCAGCACACCTGTGCAAATTCGGGAGCCCCGCACGACTTCCGCCCTGGCCCGCGCACCGCCTGCCTTTCGCGAATCCCTCCGGCTCGCCGACTTTCTGAGTCGGCGACAGTTACCTGTGTAGAGACGTGCCTGGCCGGCGGCCGGCGGGGTCAGGCGGGGTGGCGCCGGGGCGGCGGCGGGTCACGCCCGGCCGACCTCGCCGGTGTCGGAGTCGCCGCCGTCAGCCCCGACTGGGCCCCACTCGGCCGTGACACAGCCGCCTTCGCGCCCGAATAGCGATCGTGTGAGCGCGGCCCGCGCGTTGCTGGCCCGGGTATGACGCGGCCCGCTCTCGAGAAGGCAGTTATTGTGTTGCTGGGCCGGGCTAGGCTTTGGCGCAGCGTTCCATTGCATTATCCTGAATAAACATGCCTTCTTTATAGGAGAAAAGAGGGATGTAGCCCGCACCAAGCCTACACAGGAACATTCAGCGATACTGGGGCCGAAGGGATGGTATCCGTTGTACACTGCTCTGATACACTTACAGTCATGCTGATTCGTAAAGTTATGGTGTAAGGCTTGATGGCTTCTATACGTAATTTACCTGATTTTCAGGCGCATACGTGGTCGAGCCATGGTTACAAAACTGTGCATTCCTCTCCCTTGTGCCATATCCGCTTCAAAGACTACTTAAGCAAAACCCTAGTTCAAGATTACCTGAAATTTGATTGGAAAACCTACATGGCTTATAGCGAATGCAGAGACAAATGACCATTTCAGGCCGATCGTCCTCCAGTCAAAGTATGCGTCAGCAGGATCTTTCATCGATGTCTGCACTGGCTCACTCTGCAGCGTGTGTGTGTCAGTATCGGCTCAAACGCGCCTAAGGTCTCGCGTTAGATTCAGACTTCACGCAGCCTTTGTTAATGTCATAGCCTCGGCGGTTCGCCGGCTCATCCTCTGTTTGGAGCGCGGCTGGGCAGATGCCATTTATCGAACTTCCGACGACGTCCCGCTCCCATAGCGGCGATTGAAAGCGCGGGTGGGTCAGCCGGGTCGCCGGTAATGCACCCACTCCGGTACAGTTATAATGGCATAATACCTTCGTTTCGCCTTTTACAAACCACGACGCCCACTGAAGATGGCGAACTGGCACGTAGGAGTATTAGCGCCCCCGAAAAAGGAGGGAGGGCGCTCACGCTGTGGGCCACCTGGGCTGCGCGGCTACACTCCAGGCCCTCTTCGCAGTTGATGAAATTGTGGAACTGAACGTGAAGCGAGCATGAGCGCTGAAAATAAAGAGCCAGTAAAAGCTACACGCAAAATATGGCGCTTTTCTGATGAACAAGCTAGGCTGTGTACACTTGAATTCACTTTTTTGTCCATGATTTGAGTAAATGATCGAGAACGGCTTTTTTATTTCTAGTATTGCACCGTGAAGTATCCAGACATTTAGTACATAATTCGATCAGCTTACTAAAAAGTGGGAGTGGTCCTTAAAGTAATCTGTGCACAATCTCCTGCGATCCGCATTCTAGAAAAGCTGTTCATGTGGTTGCCATTTCACACCAACGTTGCACATTTGATTTTCAGACATCGTCGCACGATCCCCGCAGGCTATTCGAAGAACGACATCAAGGTTTTAGCTTTTAGTCGGCACATAGATGGAGGTCTATGCTAACTGTTAATTTGGAATTGACTGATCAGCTAACATACAGCGGACATATGTATGTGGCCATGGCACAATTGTTTGTTCATCCACTTGCAAAAAAAAATTCTTAAATGATAATCGACTAGTTATTTACTCTCACGTTGTCAAATAGTTTCTTGAGCTTTAGTTAACAGTGGAATAAACGGCACGGCTTTTAAAATAGTGTGCCATGGCGAATGCGTGTATTTTTCTGTCAGAACAATTCAATGAAGGGCAAGACTAACATGCAAGGTTAGGCCGATCGGTAGTTACCTCTCATAGATGCAGTGCAGAGCGATTACTAGATATGGTCTGGTTACCAGCTATCAGCAACCCTGAATGACCAGATAAGTAGCTGTGCCGCATCGCAACGACTATATATACAACGGGATGAAACCACAAGGCCGCTAAGCAACACCTTGGACCACCCAAGTTGCGTCTTAAAGAACCAACGTTGCTGGTTTGTATGACATACCACACTGTTTGAAGGCCAGCACCTGAGCCCGTGGCCGCCATCAGACACAGTCCCCCCGTCTCCTGCTCCCCTGGCCGGCCTCGTTCCCTGACGAGTGGGGTCAGCTCCAGCGCTGGGGCTGCGCGCGCGCCGGATCGCGGCCAGTTCTCGGGCCTCGTAAATGTCACGCTCGTATTGGATCCGAACAACGGGCCCACTCACTCGATTCGAGCTCGATCCAGCGGCTGCTTCTCGGCGGGAGCCGTCGGCAGTCGTCGCCGCCGAGTTGGCCTAAGCAACAGAGGAAAGGGCGGAGGGGTGGTATGGGAAGCGCTGTTCAACAACACTCTCGCCTTGAAATTACGATGAAATTTACTACAGTATAGAAACGGGAACCCTGGATATGGCTTAAAGTTTGAGGGGATTGGAGCAGTCTACGAATGTTGTCAAAAGTTATTTTTCCAGCTAAGAGCAGCTCCCAGGTAACCTAGATGAGCTGCATCTAGCAATGCCGTAACGCTCCAACTTCGACTTCAGGTCCTGCACTGACGTTTTGCAGACTAAGTCGCGGCTGCACTTTTCCAAGCAGCAACGCCACCGATTTACGGCCCTTGCAGGCGGCAGCTACCTTACTCCACGTCCGTAGCCCAAGTAGCAACCATCCACATTCATCGTCCCATGACCGGACAGCAGCTACATCATGCCACGTGCCGTATCCAGACAACAGCTACACCGTGTCCGGGCAGCAGCTACACCATGCCACGTGCCGTGTCCAGACAATAGCTACATCGTGTCCGGACAGCAGCTACACCATGCCACGTGCCGTGTCCAGACAACAGCTACACCGTGTCCGGACAGCAGCTACACCATGCCACGTGCCGTGTCCAGACAACAGCTACACCGTGTCCGGACGGCAGACCATGCCCAGACATCAGGATGTGCCCAGACGGCAGATCGCACCGGAGCAGTGCCGGTCCTCCTCGTCCGTGTCCGGCCGTGTTTAATTATGTATTCGGAGTGGGTAGGCCGTCCGGCAAACTGGGTCAGACGGCCGGCCGGAGATCGGAGCTGAGCCACCTCCGATCGCTCGAACTCGGCGCCGGCCTGCCGTCCTGACCGAGATGCCGCTGACCAGGGAAGAGCCGACTTTACAGCCGGTCCTGGCCGAGATGTCAGCGCGCTATCCCACCGGTCCCGGCCGAAATGTGGCCGCGCCACCACGCCGGTCCTGGCCGAGATCGTGCTGCGTCGGGAAGTTCAGACTATCAGTCATGGCCGAGATGTTGTGTCATGGCCAAGATGTCGTGAGACGCGTCTGGACCACTGAGTGATGTAGTCTGGCTCTTTTTTTATCTCTGGACCACTGAGTGATGTCTGGCTCTGACGCGAGCACCAGAATATCCCGACATTTCTGGTGTACCCGTCGAAACAAAAGCACGTCGAAGGGTTTCCCGCTGTGGTTGGGGGCGCGCTGCTGATCAAAGCGGAACACGAATGAGTTGCCGCCAGGTGGAGTTCTTTGCTTTTCCGACGGCGAACTTTCGCTGGATCACCCCATTCGCGGGCGCGGGGCACCTTGTAAGGCGTGTCGAGAAATCCCGTTGGCCGCACCGGGACGCGTCGCAATTGGCACCACGGGACGTCGAGGCGAGCCAAGGCACCGCAGTTCACAATGACGCCTCATACGGAACCAGCCGCGACACTCGGGCCAGTTAAGCGCCCAGCAACGTCGTCATCGTGGGGCTCCATCCGACCACCTTGGGCCGGCAGTGACAGCTATCCAGACCCGCGGCGACGCGACCAGTCCAAGACCGCGCCTCCTCGGCCGCCAGCATTTACCGTTCTGTCTCAGCCCAGATACGGGCCGGCATTTTGAGGAATTTTTCTCATCGGAAAGGCGGCTAACGTCCGTCGGTCGGTCGGCTGGCCACATGCGGTCCGCACGGCCTCCGGCAGGGCCGCGCCGGTGCCGCCGGCGGCGGCGATCCGAACGCGGCCGCTAAATTGGTCGCGGAGACGCTGCAGGCGGCGCAGGCGGCGGCACGGTTCCACGGCCGCGATCCAGCCAGCCCTTCGGGCCGGCCCCGTGGCGGCTCACGGGGAAACTCGGGTACGCACGGCAGCGCGTGGTCGTGCCGGCTGCTCTGGGGCCTCGCGTCCGTTATGCTCCAATAATATCTCTACTTTTGGAGCTGGAAATTGCTGTTGCGATGTTGGTCGCTGCTGTTGCTGTAATGGCAGAAGTGAATGCATGTGAAAGGCCTAAACAAGTTGAGGTTTCTTTATGCCTTGCAAGTGCTCACTAGTTCACCTGCGATTTGCAGCAGACGTCATGTTTTCGTCCAGCCATGCTGTCCTGGCTTCATCGGCGATCGCTGCATTTCTCTCGCATCAGCGCTCGGTCATCAGTCGATGCATCCAGTCCTTGCTCCGATAGACGACCACAGTGTCTCTTCCAGTGCCGAGGGTCACGCATCGCCGTCGGACGGACACACGCTGAGTCTCCCGTCCCCGCGTCTCCCAGCGCTCCCCAGCGTTCCCACCGCTTCCATAGCGTCCCACACCACTCCTCCAGCGCCTCCCATCGCTCCCCCAGCGTCTCCTACCGTTCACCTAGCATCTCCCACCGCTTCCCTAGCGGCCCATCGCTCCCATAGTGTCTCTCACCGCTCCCCCAGCGTCTCCCACCACCCATGTAGCGTCTCCCACCGCTCCCCGTCTGACACCTACCTCGCGTTGCAGCTGGCGGTGGCGCGGACGAGGAGGCGACCCAGGTGGCGCAAGATGTGACCTCGGAGGAGCAGGCGGTGGTGCAGGGCGTGCTGGAGGAGGCGTCACAGCCGCAGCCGGCCGAGGCACGCTCGGATGACGGCCTCGACCAGCTGGCGCTCGAGTCACAGCTGGACGAGCGCGACTCTGGAGGCGGCCACGGTCACGGCGCCGGTCACGGAGGCGGTCACGGCAGCAGCGTCAGCGGCCACGGCGGCGGCGGCGGCGGCTACGGCGGCGGCGGCGGCGGCGGCAGCCACGGCGGTGGCGGCGGCGGCTACGGCGGCGGCGGTGGCGGTGCGCCGTCGGGCGACTACGGTCCGCCGCGACCGCCCAAGGGCGGCCCACGGGTGCCGGGGCCCATCCCGGTGCCGTACGCCGTACCTGTCCGGCCAGGCACCGTCGTGCTCCCGCAGGCGCCCAGCGGCGCCTACGGCGGCGGCGGCGGAGGAAGCTCGGCCGGACACGCAGGTGGCCACGGAGGTGGAATTGGAGGCGGGCACGGAGGCGGGCACGGAGGTGGAGGCCACGGCAGGCCCAGACCCATCTACAAGCCCCGTCCTCGGCCCCGACCTCGCCCTCGTCCTCACAAGCCTAAGCTCGTCTACGGCCCGGCGACTGATCATGACTTTGCGCGCCGGCCGAAGCCGAGTGGAGGTTACAGAGCTCCCTCCGGTGGCCACGCGTCAGCGTCGATCCACGGTGGAGGTGGACACGGAGGAAGCGTCGGACATGGCGCTGGCGGCGGACATGGTGCTGGCGGTGGACATGGCGCTGGCGGCGGACACAGCGGCGGCGGCGAATACAGCATCGGAGGCGGAGGGCACGGCACCGGCGCCGGTGGACATGGCGGAGGCGGAGGGTACAGTGGTGGAGCCGGTGGGCACGGCGGCGGAGGCGGCGGACATGGCAGCAGCGGACATGGAGACGGCGGACACGGCAGCAGCGGACACGGTGGTGGCGGACACGTAAGCAACGCACACGGTGGTGGCGGACACGGAGATTCTCACTCCACTGGCTCTCAGCACTCGGGCGCGTACGTGGCTCCGCCACCGCAGGGGTCCTATTCCAGTGGAGGTCACGACGTCGCTCACGGAGGTCACGATACCGGTCACGGCGACCACGGCGCAGGTCACGGAACCCACACTGAGGACCACGGTGCCGTGTCAGACAGCTACTCCGCGCCGAGCGAGCCACAGAGCTACGATGCGCCGGCCGCGCCGCAACAGAGCTACGACGCGCCGCAGCCGCAGCAGAGCTACGACGCGCCGCAGGCGCAGGCGTACGAGGCTCCGGCGAAGCCCGAGCAGGCGTACGAGCCGGCGCCGGCACACCAGGTGGCCGAGCAGTACGGCGCGCCCGAAGCGCAGGCGCAGGTGAGCTACCAGGCGCCGGCCGCGCCCGGCGACGACTACGGCGCGCCGAAGGACGCGCACGCGGCGCCGGTCGAGCCGGCGGCGCAGTACCAGGGACCGGCCCCGGCGGCGGAGCAGGGGTACGGCGCACCGGCGGCGGCAGAGCAGGGGTATGGCGCGCCGGCGGCGGCGCAGCCGGAGGTGTGGCCCGCGCCGGCGGCTGATATGCCGCGCATCGTGTCGCTGGACGTGCAGTGCGACAAGTCGCTTATGCGCGTGTCAGTCAAGTTCGACAAGCCCTTCTCCGGCATCATCTTCAGCAAAGGGCACTACAGTAACTACAACTGCGTGCACCTGCAGCCGGGCTCGACCAGCGCCGACGCGCAGTTCGACATTAGCATCAACGCGTGTGGCACGACCGGCAACACGGAGAACGGCCAGTACGGCTACGGCTCCGACTCGGGCTCCGGCACCTACTTCGAGAACACCATCATCATCCAGTACGATCCACAGGTGCAGGAGGTGTGGGACCAGGCGCGCAAGCTGCGCTGCACGTGGCACAACCAGTACGAGAAGGCCGTCACCTTCCGACCGTTCCCCGTGGACATGCTGGACGTGGTGCGCGCCGACTTCGCCGGCGATAACGTCGGCTGCTGGATGCAGATCCAGGTGGGCAAGGGTCCCTGGGCGGCCGAGGTGTCCGGCCTGGTCAAGATCGGCCAGACCATGACCATGGTGCTGGCCATCAAGGACGACGACAACAAGTTCGACATGCTGGTCCGCAACTGCATGGCGCACGACGGCAAGCGCGCGCCCATCCAGCTGGTGGACCAGGCCGGCTGCATCACGCGCCCCAAGCTCATGTCCAAGTTCACCAAGATCAAGAACTTCGGCGCGTCGGCGTCCGTGCTCTCCTACGCACACTTCCAGGCGTTCAAGTTCCCCGACTCGATGGAGGTGCACTTCCAGTGCACGATCCAGATCTGCCGGTACCAGTGCTCGGAGCAGTGCGGCTCGGCCATCGAGCCGCGCCCGGCCGGCGGCTACGACGCGCCGCCGGCGCAGGGCTACGAGGGACCGCACGACGAGCGACGAGTGCGACGTTCCGCCGAGGCGCGCGACGTCGGCATCGACCGCGTCATCCAGGTGGTCTCCACGCGCGACCTGGCCTTCGCGCTGGAGACGCCCGCCGGCAACGACACGGAGACGGTGGTGTTCCCCGTCGAGAGCGACGACCATCGGATCTGTATGTCGACGCCTGGCTTCGCGGCCACGCTCATCGTGCTGCTGGCCATCCTGGTCATCTCCTCGCTGCTCTCGGCCTTCCTGTGCCTGCGGTACCGCGCCTTC
Source organism: Pollicipes pollicipes (assembly GCF_011947565.3). Classification (NCBI taxonomy): domain Eukaryota; kingdom Metazoa; phylum Arthropoda; class Thecostraca; order Pollicipedomorpha; family Pollicipedidae; genus Pollicipes; species Pollicipes pollicipes. The sequence goes on along the minus strand of NW_023597034.1, from coordinate 32,848,457 downwards.
GGCGGCGACCGGTCGGTCCTCTCCGCCTTCGAGAACCCCATCTTCCTGCACAAGAAGAGCGGCCACTTCTGAGCAGCGGCGGCCGCTGCAGCTCGCGTCGCCAGCGAGTCGAATCGGCGCATGCGCGGCGATCGCGAGGCTACCACTGCTCCCGGCCCGTCGCGGACGTGTCGCTGCGGCGATGCCCCGCTCGGCGGAAGCCTCGCAGAGGCTTCGCTCGTCGCCCAGCTCGCTCAGGATCGCTCGTCGCCGACCAGGCGCCGACGCCTGGGCGCGCCGCTGCGACGTCAGGACGTCACGGGGGCGAGAGTCCGCCGAGCTGGTTATCCTGCGGGGTCGGGAACACGAGGGCGCG
>NW_023597034.1:32833798-32847102 GCF_011947565.3 Pollicipes pollicipes | reverse complement strand
TTACTACAGTATAGAAACGGAAGCCCTGGATGTGGTTTAAAGTTCGATGGCATTGGAGCAGTCTACAAATATTGTCAAAAGTTATTTATTCAGCTAAGAGCAGCTCCCAGGTAACCTAGATGAGCTGCATTTAGCAATGCCGCAACGCTCCAACTTCGAATTCAGGTCCTGCACTGACGTTTTGCAGACTAAGTCGCGGCTGCACTTTTCCAAGCAGCAACGCCACCGATTTACGGCCCTTGCAGGCGGCAGCTACCTTACTCCACGTCCGTAGCCCAAGTAGCAACCATCCACATTCATCGTCCCATGACCGGACAGCAGCTACATCATGCCACGTGCCGTATCCAGACAACAGCTACACCGTGTCCGGGCAGCAGCTACACCATGCCACGTGCCGTGTCCAGACAATAGCTACATCGTGTCCGGACAGCAGCTACACCATGCCACGTGCCGTGTCCAGACAACAGCTACACCGTGTCCGGACAGCAGCTACACCATGCCACGTGCCGTGTCCAGACAACAGCTACACCGTGTCCGGACAGCAGACCATGCCCAGACATCAGGATGTGCCCAGACGGCAGATCGCACCGGAGCAGTACCGGTCCTCCTCGTCCGTGTCCGGCCGTGTTTAATTATGTATTCGGAGTGGGTAGGCCGTCCGGCAAACTGGGTCAGACGGCCGGCCGGAGATCGGAGCTGAGCCACCTCCGATCGCTCGAACTCGGCGCCGGCCTGCCGTCCTGACCGAGATGCCGCTGACCAGGGAAGAGCCGACTTTACAGCCGGTCCTGGCCGAGATGTCAGCGCGCTATCCCACCGGTCCCGGCCGAAATGTGGCCGCGCCACCACGCCGGTCCTGGCCGAGATCGTGCTGCGTCGGGAAGTTCAGACTATCAGTCATGGCCGAGATGTTGTGTCATGGCCGAGATGTCGTGAGACGCGTCTGGACCACTGAGTGATGTAGTCTGGCTCTTGTTTATGTCTGGACCACTGAGTGATGTCGTCTGACTCTGACGCGAGCACCAGAATATTCCGACATTTCTGGTGTACCCGTCGAAACAAAGGCATATCGAAGGGTTTCCCGCTGTGGTTGGGGGCGCTGCTGATCAAGGCGGAACACGAATGAGTTGCCGCCAGGTGGAGTTCTTTGCTTCTCCGACAGCGAATGTTCGCTGGATCACCCCATTCGCGGGCGAGGGGCACCTTGTAAGGCGTGTCGAGAAATCCCGTTGGCCGCACCGGGACGCGTCGCAATTGGCACCACGGGACGTCGAGGCGAGCCAAGGCACCGCAGTTCACAATGACGCCTCATACGGAACCAGCCGCGACACTCGGGCCAGTTAAGCGCCCAGCAACGTCGTCATCGTGGAGCTCCATCCGACCACCTCGGGCCGGCAGTGACAGCTATCCAGACCCGCGGCGGCGCGACCAGTCCAAGACCGCGCCTCCTCGGCCGCCAGCATTTACCGTTCTGTCTCAGCCCAGATACGGGCCGGCATTTTGGGGAATTTTTCTCATCGGAAAGGCGGCTAACGTCCGTCCGTCGGTCGGCTGGCCACATGCGGTCCGCACGGCCTCCGGCAGGGCCGCGCCGGTGCCTTCCGGCGGCGGCGATCCGAACGCGGCCGCTAAATTGGTCGCGGAGACGCTGCAGGCGGCGTAGGCGGCGGCCCGGTTCCACGGCCGCGATCCAGCCAGCCCTTCGGGCCGGCCCCGTGGCGGCTCACGGGGAAACTCGGGTACGCACGGCAGCGCGTGGTCGTGACGGCCGGTCTGGGGCTTTGCGTCCGTTATGCTCCAATAATATCTCTACTTCTGGAGCTGGAAATTGCTGTTGCGATGTTGGTCGCTGCTGTTGCTGTAATGGCAGAAGTGAATGCATGTGAAAGACCTAAACAAGTTGAGGTTTCTTTATGCCTTGCAAGTGCTCACTAGTTCACCTGCGATTTTGCAGCAGACGTCATGTTTTCGTCCAGCCATGCTGTCCCTGGCTTCATCGGCGATCGCTGCATTTCTCTCGCATCAGCGCTCGGTCATCAGTCGATGCATCCAGTCCTTGCTCCCGATAGACGACCACAGTGTCTCTTCCAGTGCCGAGGGTCACGCATCGCCATCGGACGGACACACGCTGAGTCTCCCGTCCCCGCGTCTCCCAGCGCTCCCCCAGCGTCTCCCACCGCTTCCATAGCGTCCCACACCACTCCTCCAGCGCCTCCCATCGCTCCCCCAGCGTCTCCTACCGTTCACCTAGCATCTCCCACCGCTTCCCTAGCGGCTCCCATCGCTCCCATAGTGTCTCTCACCGCTCCCCCAGCGTCTCCCACCACCCATGTAGCGTCTCCCACCGCTCCCCGTCTGACACCCTACCTCGCGTTGCAGCTGGCGGTGGCCGCGGACGAGGAGGCGACCCAGGTGGCGCAAGATGTGACCTCGGAGGAGCAGGCGGTGGTGCAGGGCGTGCTGGAGGAGGCGTCACAGCCGCAGCCGGCCGAGGCACGCTCGGATGACGGCCTCGACCAGCTGGCGCTCGAGTCACAGCTGGACGAGCGCGACTCTGGAGGCGGCCACGGTCACGGCGCCGGTCACGGAGGCGGTCACGGCAGCAGCGTCAGCGGCCACGGCGGCGGCGGCGGCGGCTACGGCGGCGGCGGCGGCGGCGGCAGCCACGGCGGTGGCGGCGGCGGCTACGGCGGCGGCGGTGGCGGTGCGCCGTCGGGCGACTACGGTCCGCCGCGACCGCCCAAGGGCGGCCCACGGGTGCCGGGGCCCATCCCGGTGCCGTACGCCGTACCTGTCCGGCCAGGCACCGTCGTGCTCCCGCAGGCGCCCAGCGGCGCCTACGGCGGCGGCGGCGGAGGAAGCTCGGCCGGACACGCAGGTGGCCACGGAGGTGGAATCGGAGGCGGGCACGGAGGCGGGCACGGAGGTGGAGGCCACGGCAGGCCCAGACCCATCTACAAGCCCCGTCCTCGGCCCCGACCTCGCCCTCGTCCTCACAAGCCTAAGCTCGTCTACGGCCCGGCGACTGACCATGACTTTGCGCGCCGGCCGAAGCCGAGTGGAGGTTACAGAGCTCCCTCCGGTGGCCACGCGTCAGCGTCGATCCACGGTGGAGGTGGACACGGAGGAAGCGTTGGACATGGCGCTGGCGGCGGACATGGTGCTGGCGGTGGACATGGCGCTGGCGGCGGACACAGCGGCGGCGGCGAATACAGCATCGGAGGCGGAGGGCACGGCACCGGCGCCGGTGGACATGGCGGAGGCGGAGGGTACAGTGGTGGAGCCGGTGGGCACGGCGGCGGAGGCGGCGGACATGGCAGCAGCGGACATGGAGACGGCGGACACGGCAGCAGCGGACACGGTGGTGGCGGACACGTAAGCAACGCACACGGTGGTGGCGGACACGGAGATTCTCACTCCACTGGCTCTCAGCACTCGGGCGCGTACGTGGCTCCGCCACCGCAGGGGTCCTATTCCAGTGGAGGTCACGACGTCGCTCACGGAGGTCACGATACCGGTCACGGCGACCACGGCGCAGGTCACGGAACCCACACTGAGGACCACGGTGCCGTGTCAGACAGCTACTCCGCGCCGAGCGAGCCACAGAGCTACGATGCGCCGGCCGCGCTGCAACAGAGCTACGACGCGCCGCAGCCGCAGCAGAGCTACGACGCGCCGCAGGCGCAGGCGTACGAGGCTCCGGCGAAGCCCGAGCAGGCGTACGAGCCGGCGCCGGCACACCAGGTGGCCGAGCAGTACGGCGCGCCCGAAGCGCAGGCGCAGGTGAGCTACCAGGCGCCGGCCGCGCCCGGCGACGACTACGGCGCGCCGAAGGACGCGCACGCGGCGCCGGTCGAGCCGGCGGCGCAGTACCAGGGACCGGCCCCGGCGGCGGAGCAGGGGTACGGCGCACCGGCGGCGGCGGAGCAGGGGTATGGCGCGCCGGCGGCGGCGCAGCCGGAGGTGTGGCCCGCGCCGGCGGCTGATATGCCGCGCATCGTGTCGCTGGACGTGCAGTGCGACAAGTCGCTTATGCGCGTGTCGGTCAAGTTCGACAAGCCCTTCTCCGGCATCATCTTCAGCAAAGGGCACTACAGTAACTACAACTGCGTGCACCTGCAGCCGGGCTCGACCAGCGCCGACGCGCAGTTCGACATTAGCATCAACGCGTGTGGCACGACCGGCAACACGGAGAACGGCCAGTACGGCTACGGCTCCGACTCGGGCTCCGGCACCTACTTCGAGAACACCATCATCATCCAGTACGATCCACAGGTGCAGGAGGTGTGGGACCAGGCGCGCAAGCTGCGCTGCACGTGGCACAACCAGTACGAGAAGGCCGTCACCTTCCGGCCGTTCCCCGTGGACATGCTGGACGTGGTGCGCGCCGACTTCGCCGGCGATAACGTCGGCTGCTGGATGCAGATCCAGGTGGGCAAGGGTCCCTGGGCGGCCGAGGTGTCCGGCCTGGTCAAGATCGGCCAGACCATGACCATGGTGCTGGCCATCAAGGACGACGACAACAAGTTCGACATGCTGGTCCGCAACTGCATGGCGCACGACGGCAAGCGCGCGCCCATCCAGCTGGTGGACCAGGCCGGCTGCATCACGCGCCCCAAGCTCATGTCCAAGTTCACCAAGATCAAGAACTTCGGCGCGTCGGCGTCCGTGCTCTCCTACGCACACTTCCAGGCGTTCAAGTTCCCCGACTCCGATGGAGGTGCACTTCCAGTGCACGATCCAGATCTGCCGGTACCAGTGCTCGGAGCAGTGCGGCTCGGCCATCGAGCCGCGCCCGGCCGGCGGCTACGACGCGCCGCCGGCGCAGGGCTACGAGGGACCGCACGACGAGCGACGAGTGCGACGTTCCGCCGAGGCGCGCGACGTCGGCATCGACCGCGTCATCCAGGTGGTCTCCACGCGCGACCTGGCCTTCGCGCTGGAGACGCCCGCCGGCAACGACACGGAGACGGTGGTGTTCCCCGTCGAGAGCGACGACCATCGGATCTGTATGTCGACGCCTGGCTTCGCGGCCACGCTCATCGTGCTGCTGGCCATCCTGGTCATCTCCTCGCTGCTCTCGGCCTTCCTGTGCCTGCGGTACCGCGCCTTCGGCGGCGACCGGTCGGTCCTCTCCGCCTTCGAGAACCCCATCTTCCTGCACAAGAAGAGCGGCCACTTCTGAGCAGCGGCGGCCGCTGCAGCTCGCGTCGCCAGCGAGTCGAATCGGCGCATGCGCGGCGATCGCGAGGCTACCACTGCTCCCGGCCCGTCGCGGACGTGTCGCTGCGGCGATGCCCCGCTCGGCGGAAGCCTCGCAGAGGCTTCGCTCGTCGCCCAGCTCGCTCAGGATCGCTCGTCGCCGACCAGGCGCCGACGCCTGGGCGCGCCGCTGCGACGTCAGGACGTCACGGGGGCGAGAGTCCGCCGAGCTGGTTATCCTGCGGGGTCGGGAACACGAGGGCGCGGGGTCGTCGGCGGGCACTTGGACCGTCTGAGGTCCGTCGGGAGGCTATCCGCGGAGCTGCCGCGCACGCAGGCCAGGCCGGGTCAGGGGGCGACCAGAGCCGCTGGCCCCGGTCGCCGGGCGGGATGCTCTCGGTGCCCCGGTGGGTCAGCTGACCTGGTGTGACCTGCGGCGCAGCGCCGGCTTCCGACAGCCGGCACCGGCACGCTGCAGATTCTAGGCTCCCCCGACCGCCGGCGGCCGGCGTTCATCTTGTCTGCGTGCGGCTCGCGCGATACTCCAGAGCTCCGCAGCACGGATGGCGCCGACGCCGCGGCGGTCTCACCAGGGCACGGAACTTTGCCTGCCGCCCCGGCGCCCCACTCGTGGAACGACTGTGACGTCATGAAGCGTTGTCACATTCGTTCTGCGTACGGCGGAAGTGTCAGCTGGTCACGATCAGAGCTTGGGAGATCCTGACGTTTCATGGAGCCGCCGCGAGAGCCCAAAGCTGCTTGCCTTCAGGCGACTGATTGCAAATGCCCGTGATATGGTTGCGTGTATCTTGGCCGGCGTACAGCTGGCACCTTACAGGCGCACTCGTGTTTGTCTTATTTGTCACCGTACTCCGCGCCATGTCTCGCCTCACGGCGGTTTTGGCAGGGTGCCAAATCCAGCGCCAATCTTGTTACTCCACCCCCGAGGCTGTTAGCCGTTGTGCCTTGGGAGGATTTGTTATATGGAGTTGCGCTGGGTATGATAGTAGCATTGTCTGGTGTGCATCAGGACTGAATGGTGAATGGAACGGAGTGCATATATGACGCATGTTTACAGGGCTCGTGTATGGCTGGGAGGAACCGCAGTGCGGTGGAAACGAAACAAATGGTCCTGCGAACATATTGGAGCGTTTGGGATGTTTGCTGACGCGGCAATACATACAAACAATATACATGTATAGCTGATGGTGTGTTTTGAAGAAAAATCCATTGCTGGCAATCCTCGCCGGACATTGCGTTCGCCGGGGAGAATCACCTCGTATTAGTGAGATGAAGTCTACAACAGCCTGGCGTGGAGCGGCACAACTACAGCTTAACCTTGAACTGAAACATCGCCGGAGGGGACTGGCTGCCAATATCACCAGCAGAAAATGATGTCGCCAGATCAGAGCCCTCTTATATGGAGGAGAGCTCGACTGGCATACGACCTTGTGCCCTCAGTGGTAACCGAGCAACGGCTGGCGATCCCAGCTCACCTTAAGATACCAAGCGGATCGCAGTGCTATAATAAGGACGCCTCCACCTGAGTCCTGAAGTGATCACGCGAAGCCCAAAGCAAGGCAGGCCTGTGCACGACAGCGTTACTGTTAAATCGGCACCACTCCTGTTGTCCGTCAGCCGGGGAGGCTTGAGCATCTGCTATACAATTTCTGAACTTTGCTTGGACTGTGTTGAAAACCTCTAAAGCAAGCCATTACAGTTCGCATTTACCCTTACTTAACAACGCAAGCGTTGGTCCAAGATCAGAACGCCGATGACATAGTAGTTAAGTCGCGCGTCTGGCAAACCAGAGGTTCTGAGCTCAGTTCCCCGTGATGGTGGTGGCTTAATTACCCGCCCTTCTCGCAATGATGAGAGGCGGAAAATACCACCCAGCCCCAGCAGCCGAGTGCGTCATAAGCTCCAATGATGGCAATCCGAGTAGCCCCACCGCTGCACGTGGTACAACACTCACCATGGGTGCGATGATGGTGACTGGTGTTTAAGTTGGTTCTAGAACTGATCAAAAGCTGACGAATCGCGACTCGCATATCCCGTGCTGCCATTGGAAAGAAGAAGCGTTGAAGGGAAGGTTAACATGGCCTACAGTGATCCTCAGAAAATGATTGATGCAGCCACTAACTAGGGCCGTACGCACATAGCCACCCAAGGGGCACGTGCCCCCCCCCCCCCTCCCCACCAAAGCTGTATTAGGTATCGATGGGAAAGGTGGAGCGAGAAACGCGCCGCGTCGAGGTAATGCGCCCCTACCCCATATCCAGACTTTTTAAAATTATTATAGATAAGGCAGAAGTAATAACCTTATTCCTCGGAGAAAAACCACGAGAATGGAGATATAGATGGGTTGATAATTCTGCGACATGCCTGTATCGAAACAATAGCAGAAGTGAATTGAAAATTTCTGCTGATAATCCTACCCGATTTTTCAGTTTTTTGAAACAGCGAGCCACAGTTTATCAGGACACCAACATTCTCGGGATTAACCAAAGAGCGATTGCCAGTCATTACCACGATACAATGCATGCCTAAGAATAAGAATGCGCGAAAATACGAGTACATGCAAGCAAATGAAAGCAAACAGTCATCACGCATTACGCTTCATTCAAACATGTTTTGCATGTTTGAATGTTTTCAATATAAATAATGCTTTTCTCAAATGCACTGAACAACTTATTTCATTTATCATTCTTGATGTGAACTGAGATTGTCAAATGATTTGAGCATGCGCTGTAACCATTGTGTTCTTTTTGTTGACGACCGATGTGCATGGCAGATAAGAGCAGAAAACGCAGATTTTTAGCGCTAAATGGAACTTTTTCGGCATAGCTGAAATGGCTCTCCAAGGCTTCAGCGTCAGCGGGCTGTGACTGCTGAATACGAAGTGTTCTCGGTCACGACGACCCCGTGGGATCAGCGATGATCCAGGAGTTAGAGCAGGTCTGAAGTCGGGCAGGGGCGGTGACAGCATGCTGCGGAGTGCTACGGATGGCACGGCAGTAGATGTGCAAAAATGGGGCCGACTCCACCCACCCGGACAGTGGGGTCAGCAGCAAACCTAACGAACGCTTCAGCTTGCAAAACAGGAATCATTCAAAGTCTCCGTTGTCAAGGACACCAAAACGCAAGTGCACACGGCTACAGGAGATGTGCATTATACTTTCCGCTTCATCATACAAAACGGTCGCTGCAGAAACAAAAACCAAGATGAAAAGCCAGCGACAGCGAAGAAGGGTAAAAGCGGCAGAGGAGAGCGCGAAGCAGGGAATGCTGGCATCAAGGTGATTGAGACACAGAGCGACGAGGACACGGGGTGTTTCATCCGTTGTATGCTGACCGCCCCTCTTGCCCATCTCGAATTCAGTGCACGAAATGCTCAAAATGGGCATGTGGAACCTGCAGAAATGCTTACAGAGGACTGCTTTCTTGAGTGTGACCTCTGCCGGGAGCAGCGGGAGTGCCAAGAGCCATGGGTGAGCACCGTTGTGCCAAATTTTAGTTTTCCCCTTTTTTGCAATTGAGTGCCAGTTTTCGTGACCTGTAATCAGTGACGCCTTCAGTGACGTTTTGAACCCTGTTGAGAATTTTTATTTATCTACGTGTTGAGTTTTGTTCTCCTTACATGGGTATGTGAAACGCTGCGAAATCGACTACTTAAGCAGAACGATGCATTACAGACCTTTGTGGCGTGTCAGCAGTATGTCATCAAACATTTTAAGAGGGGCCTTTACTGCTTGCACATTAAGGCTAATGTCTTGCACGATACGTGATGAAATGGACGCTAGGGATAAGTGCAAAGTTGCAATTTTACAGGAAAGAATGCTTTGACCCAGTGCAAGGAGCGGTTTGTCCCGAGGTGGGACAAATGGCCACTTTTTTAGCCTTGCATATTTGGACGATTTTAGAACCTAAACCACCTTTAATGAGTTTATAAGTTATTATTCAATGCGAGAAAATACATTGAGATTGCTACTGATACTTGAGTTGGTCCGATTACACGCCTCAGCCCAAAGATATCGTGCTTTTGGTGAAACTAGGGGGCGTTTTGCCCACTTACCCAACGTGAAAAACGTTGACAGTTAAAAATGCCAGTTAGACACGTGCAAATGAAATCGAGGGTATGCGACGTCGCTCTACGATACACAATAAATAGTGCGCAGATGCGGCTCTCTAAGCCCAGTTTTTCGTGAAGTGTTTGACCCCCGCCCCCCCCCCCCCCTTCCGCTTCTCGCTTCCCTCCAACAATATTATTATTTCCAGCGCACGCCGGTTTTCAAAGGTGTCTAGCTTCTCTACCTTAGCTTTGGCTTCGGCTCTGCAAAAGCTGTCAACTTTGACATATGTCATCGCTTCGTTCGTTACGCGTCAAACAAGACGCCTTGCTAGTAATTATCGCGAACGGGACCGGAAGCCGAGCGAGCCTTAATCGACTCATGAATAAGAAATGATAGGCGCTTTCTAAAATCTTGGCAGACATTGATTACGGGCTTAAGTGATTTCGGTAAGTAGTTTCTGATGCGTGAAAGGCAATTCATCAAATTTGTGCTCTACAAATTATTGTGTATTTACATGCTAGTTATTTCATCAAGTGGCTTTGCCTACTCGACTGCAATATTATCTCGATTTGCCTCCCCACCTCCCACATTGGACTGGCTGGAAATCATCAACAGTTCAAGTTTAGAAAAAGCTAAAGGAAACGGGTCGAATCTGGCTTCAGATATGAACTGCCCGCCGTCACAGCGACGCGAGACCAGCATAGTGTGACCGAGGAGATAGCGGACAGCCGCATTGGCCGCCGGTGATATGTGCAGAAGGCAAGGTAAGTGCGCCAGCTGAGGATCCACATACTTTTGTTGCGTTCTGAGAGACTTGCGATGCAGAAAAGCATGCGCTTAGAAGACCTTGAACGGACTATTCCAAATGGACAGAATCGCCCATGTTTGCTGAAATTGACACAAATCGTAAATATTGTGGTGCACCTGCGCCGAAATTGAGAGCGAAAAGGTGGAGACTTTAAGCAAACTATGGGTCATTAAACAAACTACCGTTGGGACGTAAATCGCATAAAAAGCCCTCTTCCTCGTCCCCAGCATGCAGCAAATGTCTTGCGATTTGCTAGCAATGACTCCTGTCTGCTTCTACCCCCGACGACACGCAATGCGTAAAACTGGGCACATTATACAATTTTTGGGAACAGCGACAGTGTGATGGTTGAGCTGCGCATGTGGGAAACCAAAGGTACGGGGTTCGATTCCACGCGGTGCACGCCCCTCCTGCTATGTTTAAGGCAAGCAACGCCATATAGCCTCAGCAACTGATATACCTTTATGTTCCGTTTGGGTGAAGGTGTATTTCAGTGATGATCTACAGCTTTATCATACTCCGATAAAAATTCAGCGCTATCAGTAAGTTATCCAGTGCGCCCAAACCAGAAATAAGTGTACCTTACTTGGAGCAAGTGCGTCGAAGCATCAAGTGGATCTTCAAAATCGAATTCAATAAAGCGCTTTTGACATGTATTGCTATGGCTGACCAGATTCAGAGCGCTTTTAACCTTTCTAATTCCATTTCTGCATATTCCAAATCTCACATCTGTTTATCCCGCCTTGTAGCTCCATATCCACCAGTTTAAAGAGGATCTAGCAGAGACATGATTTCCTCACACAAAAATGTAGAAAACGTATCTCGCACTGATGTTGCGTGGGATTCTTTTTGAGCTTGCCGTCTCAATGTTGCGGCTCAAAATAGTTTAATAAGTCAGATAATGAAAGCGTGTGATTCAGATGGCAAACGTTTTGTTTGTTCCCGTAACGTCGGAGGCAACTTTTGGCTTTGCATCATAACTTTGACAAAATGGACGGCACATATGGTCAGAAACTGTCGCCACCCCTGAATAACATCTGTGACACTGTACTGAAAGATGTAAAGTTTGCTTAATACTACAAGTCAGGCTCAAATATGTCACGGTCGACTGACTTCAGAAAGTGTCGTCCCCCGATCCGATCATGTAGAGGTTTGCATCAGTGACACTGGTATTTGTTTATAGGTCATAACATGTGTAATAAGCTCATGATAGCTAAGTCAAAATGCGGGGTCATCCTAAGTCAAGTCACAACGAGAACAGACCTCTGTTGCGACATTGTTTGAAATGCTACATGAGTTTGTTTGATATTCTTGCATACTCCAAGAGCACTCGGCTTGCTTGTGTTACACAGCTTGTGCTACGTGTTTACGTAAGGCCAGGTCGTTCCTGGGTCATCAAGTCACGTATGACGTCACACAATCGAAAACCAACAGTGTTTTTCTAACGTTGTTCAGACGCCTTTCGCGTTTCCATGCATGGTGATTGGAGACCGCGTCTTGTTCATGTGTTATCGGTGGCATAACCTTATTACACTAAATCGCTATGCTCAGCGAGGTTCCAGCACTTTTGACTTTCCGCAAAATGCAGTAAGTACCCTCGCTAGAGCGGCGCCTTCACAAACGCTTCACAAACGGAGGCGTTTATTGGAATGCTGACTGAAGTTGGGCAAAAAAAAAACAAGTAAGTTTATTGGGCTTTAGGCTTCGTTACATTTCTTGACGTAGTACGGACCTTAGGATCATGCATAGCTAAATGCAATGACTTATTAACACATCATATGAATTAATTGTTCTAATGCGTACCAACCAAACAATTTGTAATGACTGGGCTACAGCAGGGGTTAAACAAACAGCGGGACTTTGATCAGCAAAAAAAACAACAATACTTTGAAAAATAAAAGGGGAGTCGTATGCAGTCCGATGTCACATCGTAATCCACGTTTCAAAAACTGAATTTTTAAAGTTCAACTCAATGACCCAGCGTAAAAAACTTGCCATGTCGTGTTTACCTATTTCAGGCATATATGGAAACCACCAAGGCATAGATCAATCACGTTTCAAGAAGCAAAGAAGCAGGAGCTTGGGCGCGCTATTATAACATGACGCGTTTAAGACTGACAGCCGTTCAACTAACGTTTAAGACTGACGTTTAGGACTGACGTGACATTCGACAGTCACCAGCGATCGCCAACAAGCTAAGTATTTCTCAACGTGCAACGGGAACGACTATAGGGATTGCCACAAGGCAGCTAACCGGCTCATTTCTTAGCCAGTAAAAAGTTATCCGGGGAATTGTGCATACACCATGCGCATACGCGATTCTGCAAGTAAACCTAATAAACTACTCCACATGGCACGCTCTGAATTTCCATTCCGCTATTTGATGCTCACAACTCGTGAGGCCGGTTGAGCACGTGTCCAGGACCGCACAAGGCGCCTCCAAACAGCACCTGCAAGCCGGCTGGGGAGAGCATCAGGTGACAGCTCCCGCTGGGACGAGCTCCGGTGACGGCTGATGCTCCGTCAGATCGCAACCTCAGTCAGATCCCTGTCAAACACAGCGCTGGCCTCGAGTATCGCTGTTTAGGCTTCGTCACGTTCGCCTGCTGCGCCATGCACATGTGCTTCTCATGTGTGCTTAATTTTTCATACATACAATGTATGCAATATATGTGTCTGTATATATATATATATATATATATATATATATATATATATATACATATATGCTGACACAACAAAATGATATGAACTCGTATATAATCATGCATATCCTTGTTCATCTGTTGACGTGCAACCGGTCACTGACTGCGCTGCCTCATGCTGTTTCTCCAAATGTGCGGGAATGTTTTGTGAACAGGTGTATCCGGCATGTTGTGCAGCGAATCGTCCTTGTTAGAGTTTTATACCAATGCGAGCATTTCAGCGGCATGAGAGATACAATGCTAAAGAAATTTGCCACGCAGGTTGTAGCAGCGCAATAGACGGCAACGCACTTACATCAACGGCGAAAGGATCATGTAAATTATCTGGCATATGTTTGCCTTGAATAACACATTTCAGCATTTTCCTCACATGGGCTGCTTACCGAAATCCTCTAAACGACGCCTGAACCATTTTAAGCCGCACCAACACTTACGCACCCGTCAAGGTTAAGTGACGTGCACGGGTTGGGAGTCATTGAACAGAGCCAGTACTCGTACTACTGCTTAAACACGTGC
>NW_023597034.1:32636153-32832798 GCF_011947565.3 Pollicipes pollicipes | reverse complement strand
ACACGCAATGCGTAAAACTGGGCACATTATACAATTTTTGGGAACAGCGACAGTGTGATGGTTGAGCTGCGCATGTGGGAAACCAAAGGTACGGGGTTCGATTCCCCGCGGTGCACGCCCTCCTGCTATGTTTAAGGCAAGCAACGCCATATAGCCTCAGCAGCTGATATACCTTTATGTTCCGTTTGGGTGAAGGTGTATTTCAGTGATGATCTACAGCTTTATCATATTCCGATAACAATTCAGCGCTATCAGTAAGTTATCCAGTGCGCCCAAACCAGAAATAAGTGCACCTTACTTGGAGCATGTGCGTCGAAGCATCAAGTGGATCTTCAAAATCGAATTCATTGAAGCGCTTTTGACATGCATTGCTATGGCTGACCAGATTCAGGGCGCTTTTAACCTTTCTAATTCCATTTCTGCATATTCCAAATCTCACATCTGTTTATCCCGCCTTGTAGCTCCATATCCACCAGTTTAAAGAGGATCTAGCAGAGACATGATTTCCTCACACAAAAATATAGAAAACGTATCTCGCACTGATGTTGCGTGGGATTCTTTTTAAGCTTGCCGTCTCAATGTTGCGGCTCAAAATAGTTTAATAAGTCAGATAATGAAAGCGTGTGATTCAGATGGCAAACGTTTTGTTTGTTCCCGTAACGTCGGAGGCAACTTTTGGCTTTGCATCATAACTTTGACAAAATGGACGGCACATATGGTCAGAAACTGTCGCCACCCCTGAATAACATCTGTGACACTGTGCTGAAAGATGTAAAGTTTGCTTAATACTACAAGTCAGGCTCAAATATGTCACGGTCGACTGACATCAGAAAGTGTCGTCCCCCGATCCAATGATGTAGAGGTTTGCATCATTGACACTGGTATTTGTTTATAGGTCATAACATGTGTAATAAGCTCATGATAGCTAAGTCAAAATGCGGGGTCATCCTAAGTCAAGTCACAACGAGAACAGACCTCTGTTGCGACATCGTTTGAAATGCTACATGAGTTTGTTTGATATTCTTGCATACTCCAAGAGCACTCGGCTTGCTTGTGTTACACAGCTTGTGCTACGTGTTTACGTAGGGCCAGGTCGTTCCTGGGTCATCAAGTCACGTATGACGTCACACAATCGAAAACCAACAGTGTTTTTCTAACGTTGTTCAGACGCCTTTCGCGTTTCCATGCATGGTGATTGGAGACCGCGTCTTGTTCATGTGTTATCGGTGGCATAACCTTATTACACTAAATCGCTATGCTCAGCGAGGTTCCAGCACTTTTGACTTTCCGCAAAATGCAGTAAGTACCCTCGCTAGAGCGGCGCTTTCACAAACGCTTCACAAACGGAGGCGTTTATTGGAATGCTGACTGAAGTTGGGCAAAAAAAAAACAAGTAAGTTTATTGGGCTTTAGGCTTCGTTACATTTCTTGACGTAGTACGGACCTTAGGAACATGCATAGCTGAATGCAATGACTTATTAACACATCATATGAATTAATTGTTCTAATGCGTACCAACCAAACAATTTGTAATGACTGGGCTACAGCAGGGGTTAAACAAACAGCGGGACTTTGATCAGCAAAAAAAACCATACTTTGAAAAATAAAAAGGGAGTCGTATGCAGTCCGATGTTACATCGTAATCCACGTTTCAAAAACTGAATTTTTAAAGTTCAACTCAATGACCCAGCGTAAAAACTTGCCATGTCGTGTTTACCTATTTCAGGCATATATGGAAACCACCAAGGCATAGATCAATCACGTTTCAAGAAGCAAAGAAGCAGGAGCTTGGGCGCGCTATTATAACATGACGCGTTTAAGACTGACAGCCGTTCAACTAACGTTTAAGACTGACGTTTAGGACTGACGTGGCATTCGTCAGTCACCAGCGATCGTCAACAAGCTAAGTATTTCTCAACGTGCAACGGGAACGACTATAGGGATTGCCACAAGGCAGCTAACCGGCTCATTTCTTAGCCAGTAAAAAGTTATCCGGGGAATTGTGCATACACCATGCGCATACGCGATTCTGCAAGTAAACCTAATAATCTACTCCACATGGCACGCTCCAAATTTATATTCTGCTATTTGATGCTCACCACTCGTGAGGCCGGTTGAGCACGTGTCCAGGACCGCACAAGGCGCCTCCAAACAGCACCTGCAAGCCGGCTGGGGAGAGCATCAGGTGACAGCTCCCGCTGGGACGAGCTCCGGTGACGGCTGATGCTCCGTCAGATCGCAACCTCAGTCGGATCCCTGTCAAACACAGCGCTGGCCTCGAGTATCGCTGTTTATGCTTCTTCACGTTCGCCTGCTGCGCCATGCACATGTGCTTCTCATGTGTGCTTAATTTTTCATACATACAATGTATGCAATATATGTGTCTGTATATATATATATATATATATATATATATATATATACATATATGCTGACAAAACAAAATGATATGAACTCGTATATAATCATGCATATCCTTGTTCATCTGTTGACGTGCAACCGGTCACTGACTGCGCTGCCTCATGCTGTTTCTCCAAATGTGTGGGAATGTTTTGTGAACAGGTGTATCCGGCATGTTGTGCAGCGAATCGTCCTTGTTAGAGTTTTATACCAATGCGAGCATTTCTGCGGCATGAGAGATACAATGCTAAAGAAATTTGCCACGCAGGTTGTAGCAGCGCAATAGACGGCAACGCACTTACATCAACGGCGAAAGGATCATGTAAATTATCTGGCATATGTTTGCCTTGAATAACACATTTCAGCATTTTCCTTACATGGGCTGCTTACCGAAATCCTCTAAACGACGCCTGGACCATTTTAAGCCGCACCAACACTTACGCACCTGTCAAGGTTAAGTGACGTGCACGGGTTGGGAGTCATTGGAACAGAGCCAGTGCTCGTACTACTGCTTAAACACGTACGCGTATTCAGTGCGCTGTTAGCACGTGTGCTGAATACGCAAGGATTTTAAGTTGAACATATTCTGTGTCTCACCGGGAGATCAGCCAGGTTTTACTATGGCGCAAGTCCTATTTCAAAACGAGTCGTCAAAAGTGTATGAACACATGCTGCGCAGACAAAGAATGTACAGACCTGTTTTCAGGAGATGCAAGGAGTTGTTTCTTGGGATTTCACAAATTATTGCGAACGCAAAGCTTGGAGAACTTGTCGGCAGACAATTTATGCGACACAACTTGCAAGGGAAGCGCCAGGTGTGCATGGCCGCTTTTCAGAAGGCTAACAACAACAATCGATTACCTTTTATGGAGAGCTGATAGGATGACATTCTTTTAAGAATAACCTTTACCGACACGAGACCATAATGCGCACAAAATTGGTTGACTACCTTGGTGTAAGCGCGCGGTTGTCCGGGTGCTGTTCCATAGCACGCTGGAAAGGCCTTAACAGCGTCTCGCTGGTAGTTTTTGCCCTCCATCCGCCCACCGGACACGCGCTTGTAAGTGCGAGTAATGTTGACCTTGCACGTACTCGCCACGTGGGTGGGGGCCAGACGCAGTCAATGGTCGGCGACGCCACTACCATCTGTTGGCCGCCGCCTGAACTAGGGGCCGTTGACTTGATCCCCACTGACCTGGAGAGAGACATTCTTCCGAGTGCGTAGTCAGCCCAGGCCAGCCGGCGGGAAATTCCAGCCGAATTACGGGGAGGGTGCGGCCAGTCTACCGCTATGCTATGCCAGAGCTCCTAGCGGAATAGTCTTAAACTACGAGTGTAGTTTGTGATGAAAGGTGGCGTGGCAACCTGCACTCAAACCAGCACGTTGAACCTCGCGACCAACATTGATGTGGTTTTGACATTAACTTGCAGCTCAGAACGTTGTGCAACGTTTGCTTTGCTATGATCTAAACTGGCAACCGAACGAATCTTGGGCCAAATTATTTATTATTTTACTTAGGTGGCCTACCAGGCCGAGCGGCGACACGGCGAGGCTGGTTGCGGGATGGGGTGGCGGTGGGTGGGCAAACATTCAAACCATCACGTAGATTAAGGCGACTGGACTCAACAGAGTTTAAAAAATAGAGGTGCACTCTGCCTGTCAATAGCGTTTTTCACAGACCGATGTGTTCGCGGGGCCCTCGTCGACGTCTTCTAGTGTTTCGAAAGATAACTCGGGGTTCACCGAACGGCCTCTCAGCTGTTGTGTTGTCGAAGGTTTTCAAGACGGTCAACGTGTTCAGGGCAGTCAAGTGGCACTTGGATGATCAAAGTCCCGATTTATAGATGGGTCACCATAACTTTGTGGCTGAAACAAAGAACAAAAGCAAAAAGAGCAAAGAACAAACGATGGCAGGTAAGAAAGCCTTCGTAGCCTACTGAGCACCGAGATGAAGAAGGGACCTCAGTCTGATATAATGACTCTGGATGGCCAAGGGGCCCTCACACGAACAGATGTCTCTGAACGACCATGGGTTCTAGAATATAAGATGGTAAAAGACAGTCACAGATCCCGATTCAGCACTGAGTCCTGGGTCCTGGTACTGATTGGGTAACCTGATTTCAAAAAGTCTTGGACTCTTTGCGTCCTGAAACGGCTAAAAGGTTGCAAAGCTCTTATAATCTCAGGAAGCTCCAAGACAATCGAAAACTACGCAATACTAAATTAACTGAGAAAAATTCGCCTCCAAAATCCCTGCGCAGGATTGGCCAAATCGCCTCTCTGCACCGTGTCGTTTTAGGAAGTGGTGTAAACACCATTTCAGGAGCAGCCAAACAGTCTTTGACACCGACTAAATTTTGCCTTCAATACCCCCAGTGCAGGGTCGACCAAGCTGCCTTCCTGCACGACATCTTTTTAGGGAGAGTGGTGTCATATCCATTTAAAGAAATGTCAAGGCGTCTTTTGACCCTATTGTGGATGTTCATTTGACCTGCTAATGATAAAATGAGGTTGAGACGCTCTGGAAATGGGGTCGCATTTGTTCACCTCACATTTTCTTCGTAAGGTCAATCAATCGTTAGAGCTGCACAGCTTTCAAAAGGACCCTTGGCACGCGCTCGGAGGGGTGCCAAATTGACCTGCCGAAGGTTTTTCCAGAATGAATTCCAAACTGCGCGCCGTAGCCATGCCAGACTGCATAGCTGTAAAGAATTCAAAAGCGGATATTTTGGTTTAAAAAAGCAGATTTAACATGTAAGATCGCTGACCTATGGCAGGTCAAAGTCAGGACATGGCTGTAAGTGAAGAGTATTTCTAAGGAATCATTAAATGTGATGAAATAACGGAGTGTTAGACGAAGCCATACATATCTGAGACAGTTTCTTAGGAAATAAACCAATTGAATTAGAATTACAAGCAAGGCTATTGATCTACAGTCATGTATGAAGATTTGAACGAGGTAAAAACTGGCGTCCTTTTGCTACTCGAGGGCTTGGTTCTATGGGGTAGTTTCTGGTGCTCATTTCGAATCTTTTGATGACAGGAACCGCAACAGAGATGTTTCATGGACTATTTTGAGGTCAAAGTACGCCACTGACCCAAACCGACCCACGCAAACATTATTTTTAGGAACATACCACCCAGCGTAATCCCTGACGCTTATTCGAATGGCAAAATAGGAGCAATCTCGTGAGTATGTGGTCAAATTGACCCTCTAAAGCTCGAAAAAGGTCACTAACCTTGTTGACATTTTGCTTAGAACGAGTATCTAGTTTCATGGCGGTTGCATGGGGAGGGCTGGGGCACCTGAGACACCAATCTGGAGTTTGACCATGTTTAACCGAATTAGACCCCAAGATCATAACCTAGGAACCCCAAATTTTGACAAAAGTGAGCCCACGTGCAGATCAATCTAAGTCGTGAATTTGGTGTCTTGAGCTATCTTAGTTCTTGAGATCTCGGGTGGGGGCAAATTGAGCCTGCCACCCAAGCAAAGGGCATTCAACCAGCCGCCCGAATACGTGTTACGAGTTCCTGCAAAGATATAGCCGTATGAAAGCAATGCAGTTACGGCAGGTATCGAGGCACCAGCGGCTTTTTGTGGCCTGTAATTAAATCATGATGCCGAGGCAAGCAGAGAACTTCCAGGTCACCGTCACAACATTGCAGGTCGCAATAGGCTGATCACGTCCCTCACTAGCTTTGTCAGGTAACAAGCGAATGTAATGACAACAAAGCTTTGATGCAATGGGAACGTGTTGTTTATGATGCATAAAGTACAGCCTTCTTCACCTTTGACACGTTACTAGAGGCGCATTCATATGTTTTAGGTCCCCAGGTCAACCTGGTGCAATAATACGCACTTAATATGGGATTGGATTAGTAAAAATAGCGGATTTTGTCGCTGTGTGGAGATGCTGCAACTATGCGCTGGGTCGCTTGTTTGCGTATGACCGCTATCTTAAGACATCAAAGGTCGTTTGTTAGGGATATTTTAGGTTTTCTAACAGGTTCTGGGAAGAATGAGATAAAAGTGCATTTTTACACCAGCTGGAAAGCCTATTTTGTACGTGAAACCCATGAAATCGGTATGTTTTTAGCCATGCCATAGCCAATGTGCTCACACATCGTCTCGGCCACATCAAGACAAAGTTGTAGAGCAGTTACTCACGAGCGTTTTGATTAGACATGGTTTCCCTGCGACATTCCAATGAAAATAAGTTATAGCATTTTCAGATGATTAGCATGCCGTAGAAAAACTACAATTTGCTTCTTGCGAAAAGCTGGCAATTGTTTATCCAAACCAGGTCCTTCGGCGACTGAGTGGATGAGACCGGCAGCTGTTTGACGGAGGAGAAAACGCGACTGTAATGACAAAAGTATGCGTCGACCAGACCCCGGTAACCAGGGCAGGTAAAGACGTAAAATAAGATGCACGCAACAGGCGAATGTGCCGCCCACAATTGCACCTGCTTGCATTAGTATCAGACCAGTGTACCCACCTGTTGGGTACCGCGTTCGACAATCACCCCTCGTCCAAAATAAGCGCCTCGAAAGGATTTCCTCTGGGACGGTGCATGTAAGCGTCTTCTATTCGCAGGCTGCTAGGGAGGCCGCCGTCAGAGGGTCGCTGCAAACAGATGCGCTAAGATATTTCAAGGCAGGTCGACTCAATGTGGTGATCCCCAGCCCAGCGAATGGAAGACAGCCAATGCTATCTTCTGTAAGGGCGATCTCGAGTGCGCCGTTGAGTCCCGACAACAACAACAGTCTCGAGTGCCCACTCCGGTCCAAGTTGAAGGAGCCTAGCTCATGGAAACTTCACAGCCACTTGATACGGCTCACTGTGGCTTTTACCTACAAAAAATATTTGGAAACTTCATACACTTCGGCTGTAGCCATAACAATGCAAATAATCCAAAATTTGATACAGTCAAGAAGTGCCTTCATCTGGATTTCCAGCATTATGAGTTCAGATTTGTTATGTCGACTGACCTGTATTATATCAAGAGGTACTGGTTAAAACACGGTATCAAGAAAACATTGGTTGCAATGTTAATATATTTATGGCATTCCCAAAATTAATGCCAAATGTATCACTTTTGTCAACATGAATGGTCAAGTTTGTCCAAACTCATAGCCGGAATGTCTAAAAACAAAAATATCTGTCACTGGTAAATTAGCTGCTGACATTAATTAAACGTACTTATTTGCCTGCTATTCTATTTCTTAATTGGATGTTAATCTGCGAATATGTTAATTGCGGATGTGTATATTTCAATGCGGATAATTTTATGGCCACTCGTCAGGCGGCGGAACCGTTCGTTTAGGTTTCGGTATCATCCATATGGCGAAAAAATTGCGTCTGTAGACTTGTTCACACCTCTCCCACAAGAACAACTACTGGCATGCATTTCCAGGTGTCTGTGCTCACTTTGGCCCTGGGATTTGACCTGACATTTGACCTAGGCAGCAACACGGTCCCGCGATTTGAAAATGATGACAATGTTTGTCCTTGGAGGACTTCAACCACCACACATATCAGTCATGGAGTGCTTTCCCACGGGGAGGTTAATCTTTCCCCATCAGAGAGATTCTGTGATCTTACGTCACTTCTCACACTTAAATTAGTGGTTGTAACTCAGGCAGTCATCGTGCTTTTAGATAGTTATATGGTGTTTTTAAACGCAACCTCAACGGTATAGTAGTATATTTACTTAACATGATATTGCCATGGCACCTGACCTTGAGGTAACCAAACCATGCAGTTTCATTGGTACTAGACCCGGGGCTATCCATTGCACTTCAAATCAACACAAACGATCTGTGGGTTCTTGACATGGTACGGAGAGGCAAAGAACACACCGGGTGAACTTACAAGTGGCTTAACATGCGCTCAGGTGGCCGGTTGAATATCCTTCGCGTAGTTGGCTGGGTCGGTTTGACCCCTCTTGAGATCTTGCAAACTAAGAGAGCTAGGAATAACAAATTCATACGATTGGGTTGTCTGCATGTGAACTC
This sequence comes from Pollicipes pollicipes, assembly GCF_011947565.3. NCBI lineage: Eukaryota > Metazoa > Arthropoda > Thecostraca > Pollicipedomorpha > Pollicipedidae > Pollicipes > Pollicipes pollicipes. The sequence goes on along the minus strand of NW_023597034.1, from coordinate 32,824,376 downwards.
AATTTTGTCAAAATTTGAGGTCCGTTAACCATGAACTTAAGGTCAAATAAGAGCAACCAAGGTCGAACTCAAAATTGGTATCAAAAGTGGTCCCAGACCTCCGCATACAACCGCTTTGAACCTTGATAATTGTTCTAAGCAAAAGGTCACGGGAGTTAATTGTAAATCAGCGGCCTTGTTTGATCGTTAGACAGCCGTGTTCACCAGAAAATCTATTATATTTTTTCTGTTTTCTTTATTTCAATCAGTGCTTATGATTTCACTAGGTGGTATGATCCTAAGAATGAAAGGTTGATATGGGTCGCTGTAGGTCAATGGCCAATCTATATCTGTTGCAGTGCCTGTTATCAAGGAATACGGAAAGAGCATCAGGAACTATCCTATAAGGAAAGTTCTCCAGTAAAAAAGATGTTTTGACCTCCGATTGACCTTCGTATCAGATATTCGACCAATGAAAAATTGTCTTCACAGACAGCCAAGGACTGACTGACCTGATATAGGTCAACGACCTTAAGAGGTACCTCTAATTTGTATAACGCAACATTCGCAATGGAGTTGCATACAGCTATGCAAAGTTCGGCACGGCTGCGCCACGCCGCTCGAAAATTATCTCATTAATACCCTTGGGGGGTCCAATTGGCCCGCACCCGCGCACGCGTTCACACCCCATACAATACGGAGTTACAATACAGGCTGCATACCACAGCTCCGCAAGGGCTGGCAAGAGCTACAGACGCTGTTTCATGACACGTGCATATAATCCCTGCCTCAGTTCATCAGGAATCTTCTATTGAAATATTAACATAATGCAGCGTATATGAGAGCCGAGCGATGGCACACATTTCCAAGCGCTCTGTATGAGTACATGCCTGGCTGCTGTGGCCGGAGTTTCACCTTGCAGCGCTGCGATCCGGGTAAGTCTGCGCAGCAAATCAAGAGCTTTCCAGTGTCCTGTGTTGTCTGGGTCATCGTGAGGCATGCAGCCGGTCTTGACGTGCAGCCTGGGTGAAGACGGGATTTCGTTTCTGACCTCCTGGCTGCAGGAATTCTAGACTGATCCTAATCCCTCAAAATGGCTGACATGGGTGAAACGCACCGGCTGCAGAGGAACTGACAGCCGGCCGGGACGCCTGAGATCACCGAAACAATGTGCACGCTTTTTCTCCGAAAATAGCTCTGCTGGCATAAAGCCCGAACGATGTAACACATGGGAATATGAGTGCTATTTGCATAGTCGCGTACTTAATCATACACAAATTTTAAATGGCTGAGGTGGTTGAGAGTGTCCATCCCAATAGCTGACTTAGAGCGTTTGCCTTCCGATCCATCCACCTGTGGCGGGGTGGGCTCGAGCCGCCTTAGGCTCCCGCTGTTTACCCTTCACAGACGTGGCCTGTGGCCGGTGGCAGCGGCCGCGCCAAAGGTCAGGTGACGCCAGTGGGCAGAACGGACCGTGCCGAGCATCCGAGCATTGCCGCACGCTCAACTTTCGCCGCAAAATTCTGCCGTTGACCCGGAATTTTACGATCAGATATTTATAATTTTACTGATATAGAATGAGAACTTAAAAACAAAATAAGAACATAAGTTTTAAAAATAAAATAAGAATATAAATTTTAAAAATAAAATAAGAATATAGCATTTTACGATCAGGGGTCGTGGCTCACACCAGGACTGCTTAGTGTGAGATCCGATCCGAGACATCCATCTATTTAAACCAAATCCCAGCGACCGTTATGAAAAGAATGGTCAAGTCACGCATCATATGGTTTATAAGAGAGCTTAGCTAAGCCTGACAGATGAAAGAGCTTGGTGGCATCGCGGCCAAAGTTCACTGCACTGCTGCAAGGTATACGTTTAACGTCAGCAAACAAATGTGGGACTGTCCAAAACCCAGGTATAAGGACGTCCACCATCTCAGCTTACGACATTCCCCAAACCCCTGGGTTAGGCTCACAACCGGCCTGGGCTGGGCTCACAGCCTGCCTGGGCTGGACTTACAGCCGGCCTGGGCTGGGCTCACAGCCAGCCTGGGCTGGGCTCAAAGCCGGCCTGGGCTGGGCTCACAACCAGCCTGGGCTGGGCTCAAAGCCGGCCTGGGCTGGGCTCACAACCAGCCTGGGCTGGGCTCACAGCCGGCCTGGGCTGGGCTCACAGCCAGCCTGGGCTGGGCTCACAGCCGGCCTGGGCTGGGCTCACAGCCAGCCTGGGCTGGGCTCACAGCCGGCCTGGGCTCGGTGGCGGCGGTGCCGGTGGTTCGTCTCGGCGCCCCCGTGTCCCGCCGCTGACCGTGAGTGTGACCCCGATGGGCCCTGGCGGCCAGCGGCGCCAGCGGCGTTCGCGCTCACCGCCGGTCCTCCTAATGGCCCCGTAATGGCGCACATCGGGCGCCGCCCGCACAATTACGGCTGAGCAAACAGGTCCCTCGCAGTGCGGCATTCGCATTCCGCGGACCCGGGTGACAACACGACTGCGCCGGACCCCGGCGAGAGCCGGCGCTGGGGTCACGTCTCCGCAGCGGCCTGCATGCCTCCGACGGACGGAGCCGAGCAGCCGGCCGGGATGGATGGAAATGGCGGGTGTGTGTCGCTGAGAAATGGTTATTGGCGCCAAGTTATGCGATCCTGTGTGCTGGCTACAGCGTTGACTGGGCGGGCGGCCAAGCGCCTCGGGGTGCTTGAGCAAGGTGGCGGTGTCCTGGCGTTCCACTTCTACTGTCCATTCATGGGCGGTCCAGCCGAGGGCCCTTGACCGGGCGGCCACACCGCGTGGGCCTGAAGCTGCATTAATGGTCGTGTGATGCGGCAAGAAGCTGCATTAATGGTCGTGTTGATGCAGCAGAAAGCTGCATTTATGGTCGTGTGATGCAGCAAATCTGACCAAAAGTGGCAGCAAACTAAAGCTGGGATGTCAAGAAGATATGGCACATGCCTCCATGCGCTGACCAACCAACCCAGTTCATAGGGTGAGACGAAGGCGTGTATCCTGGGCGACTGACAGCTGCTAGCGCAGACAAATCGATTTATCCACAGGCCTTCCACTTCTGACGTCACACTAAAGTAAATTAAAACTGACGAACGCATGTCAGAAATAGGGAGAACCAAATCATCGCGTCAAAGTAGCTTTCAATAACTGGTGAGATGAAAATGGTTATAACTGACAGCGCAGAAGATCTGATGTATGCCAATGTGGCTCACAAATGTACCACTATACGATTCCCGAATCGTAAACATTACTCAATCGAGATACCAGATGTTGCGCGCTCCATGGTTGTGACATTTGGTTCATCCTCAGCGAGTGCACTTTTATCTGCACTAGCAGCACAACACTGGGCGCATTATGACATGCCACCGTTGATTACTGGCCTTCGGCAGACAGGCCCCTTACAGAAGTGCACAAATCACTCGCAGTAACCGTGATAACATAACAGACCAGATGCCTTCCACACAAATACACCCCAGCACTCCACCAGGAAAAGCCACGTGACGGCATCCCCGCCAAAGCGGGTCAGGTAAACATCTGGGAACTGCAAGTGCGAGGACCTCTCCTGCGCGCACGCGAGGTCCGAATGAAAACCACGTGGCGATATCGAGCCGTCTTGCGGCGTGCACCGCATCTCCGCCGGTCCCAAGGCCTCTGCATTAAGGGGGGGGGGGGGGGGGGCACGCGGGATGCTGTGGATCTCCTTAGGAGTGCTGCTGAGATGGGAAGCGGTATCGTAACCTCTGACCTGACGAGGGCTTCTTCTGACCTGCAGTGGAGTACTGCTGGCATACTAGGAGAGTTTTTGACCTTCTGGGAGTGTTGGTGGTCTACTGAGGGTGTTGATGAACTACGGATGGTGCCGATGACCTGCTTAGGCATGTTTTTGACCTGCCGAAATACACTCATCTACTGAGGGCGAGAGGTGGCACTGACATGCCGAGGGATGTTACTGACGTGTCATTATGTTGACCCACCGAGAGGCGCAGGTGATCCGCGGCTCTGGTTGGAGGCACTGACCTGCTGACCTTCTGCTGACCACCGCTGAGCGGTGGGGCAGCGGCTGTCGTGAAATGTCGACCGCCAAACCGGGCCCCCACCATGGCACCAGGCCGGAGCCGCCAGAAATGTCGACCGCAAGACCGGACCCCGGGCATGGCACCAGACTGAGGCCGTCAGAAATGTCGACCACCAGACCGGACCCCCGGCATGGCACCAGACCGGAGCCGCCAGAAATGCCCACCGCCAGACCAGACCCCCGGAATGGCACCAGACTGGAGCCGCCAGAAATTTCCACCGCCAGACCGGGCCCCCGGAATGGCATCAGACAAGAGTCGCCAGCAATGTCGCTTCGGGGGCCTTACCGACCAGCGTTGGACCAGCGGTGGACCGATGGTGGACCAGCAAAGGACCAGCGGTGGACCAGCAGTGGACCAGCATTGGACCAGGTGTGGATCGGTGATGAACCAACAATAGACTTGGCTGATGCTGCCAGGCGCCTTCGGGTTGGATGACGCACGCAACAGTCGGACACGGACACCTGATATAGGAAATGAGGCGAAGACATTTTTATTCATCCATCCATCTATTTCTTGACGTACCAGTTGGAGAATGGACAGCGGAACTGGACTTGTAGAGCAGCGCGCACATATTTTTTTATCTGCAAGGAAAGGTACAGGAGAGCACAAGATAGCAAGAATAGTTGTAGATAGTAGACAGTGAGGATAACACAAAGTAAGGATAACATTATTCTGGAAAATCCTTATAATCTGATGGAATTGTCGGGGTCTGAGTTAAAATTCGTGACAGCGCTGAATTTTGTGAAATTCGGATTCAAAACCTGTGTTTTGGCAAAGCTGCATGTTGTAAGTTGCATCCATAAAGAAGTCTATGACGTGTTTTTAAGTTAAGTTCGAACATTTTGAATGAATGGACTTCTGACATCAGAGCTCACGCTAAGCAGTGCTCGTTGCGTGAGCCCTGCTGTGATTGATTCGATGGTAAAATCCCAGGTCCATGGCAGAATCTGGGGGCGAAAGTTTAATTACCCCGATGCTCGGCACAGACCGTCCTGCCCGCTAACATCTCTTGAACTATAACGCTGCCGTTGTCACTGACCATGGGTCATTCCTGTCAACGGCAAATAATGAGCATCTAAAGCCAGCCGAACCTAACCCGGGTGAATCGAAAGGCATGCGTTCTAACTAGATGACCTACCGGTGGGACAAATAATCGGGTACGGACCATAGATAAGGGGTTGCTATGCGTCAAATGCTTTACGGAGGAATTGAGACGAGGAATTATTAGCATTCCAGATGGAGTGATTGTTTGGTCCATTGTCCTCGTCTGGAGTGTGTTTGTACACAGCGTTTCGGTCAGTTCAATCCCCGGCTGCTGTTAGGAGTTATGGAATCCTTGGAAGAACTGGTTGTTGTTTGCCTTTCAGCCATATACGCGTCACACCACGAATTCTTTTGTCGTGTGCATACTATCACACCAGACGAGGACAACAATCTGAACAATCATCAGGTCCGTGATTAGTCAAATGGTTTGCCTCGATTATAGTTTTCTGTTGGCTATATCACATGGAAAAAAGCCACAAGAACAGTTGGTCCACCGTATGTTACGTACATTATCAAAAATTATTATTTTTCTCAAATATCTGATGATGGTGGCTGCAGAGGGTGGCCTATGTGTATACAAATACCGTAATATAAGTGTCTATCTAGGGACACATTTTAACTTTGCTTCACGCATTAAATGCTTACTTTGTAGTAGAGGACGTGCCGAATTCTCACACGGCTGTGCTTTTTAGTCCACTACCATAGCGCATCGAACTGCATCCATACCAAAGTCTGTCAGATGTTTAATGGTTTCGGCTTAGCTTCAAGTTGTAAGATTGTGTTGCTCAGAATATGCCCAATTACGCGAATCGCTGCGGGCCTTGGTCGCATTTCTTACCCATCTTGATTTTCACATTGGTTGCACCTTAACTGACGCTAATAAACAGGGCTGAAGTAGGGTTTGATCCCTTCCCATTGGGTTCGAATATATTTGCATGCTGCCGAGATCGTTTTATGAGTGGGGTGAGGCTTCTTACGACGCACAGAAAGAAAGCGTGTCAAGAGCTTCAGCGATTGAAAAATGGTTGACATAAGCAATTAGCGGTTGGTAAGCTAACAATCCCAGCTATTTTGCGGGCTCTCGTCACTGGAAGAAGATTTATTAACGCTGTGGAGAAAGTTGGACTTGCAACATACCTGAATGCCATTCGAAAACAGGTTGGTAAACGTTCTCTACGGCGTGAGAGACCCAAGTGCAGACACATTACACAGATTTCGTGGAAAATTCGAAGAAGTGTAGTTCTTTTAAATCTGGGGAGGAAGCATGCGTCTTGTAGCATGAAATCCACAAACTGCTCAGCACCGAACATTTCGACACAGCCATGAGCATGCCTTTTCGGATTTTTCGACTCACTCAGTTGTTTCAACAGCATTCAGGAGCAAGAACCCATTGAGATGAAATTGCATTTTAAACACATCCGTTACCAGTTCTGAAACGGCTCTGAGCTACGACCAGTTTTCAGCAGTCTTATATCACTTCTTTACGGGCGATAACCACCTGCACATATCACATATCTGCTGCATGCTTAGAACTGGACTGATGATGCCGAACTCTATCCAGGAGGCACAAACCATAAGCACACGCCTACCACAAGCCACCGCCACGCCGGCCGGCAGCTTCGGTGCATTTCCGCGTCATTCCGCAATTCGCCAAGCTGCGCTGCGTGGCGTCAGCAGAAGACGACGGCCATCTTGTTTGCGGCGTTGGCCGCGCGGTGGCGGCAGTGGCGGCGCCGGCTCCAGTCGACTCTCGGCGGCTCGCTGACCGGCTAGTGTACGGCTACTGCTCGGCCGGTGGGTAGCCCGTGCGTCGCCGTCCCGAAGCGCCGCTCACTGGGAGAGCACGGCCTGGTTCTGCACAGCATCCGCGGTGAGGCTCAGTCGCCGACGTCGGCGGCGACTTTGGTTGAGGCACATCGATGTTGGCTTTGTTTTTATGTTCGCGCTTTTATTAGACTCCATCCATGCGGGGCATTTGTATCGGCATGCTTCGGTCTCCATGCTGTCCTGGTGTTCGGGCGGCTTTCTCATTGCTTTTTTCACATTGTAACATTGTACGCACCTGTGCCGGCAACATTGCACGCACCTGTGCAGTGCTGAAAACCAGCCGCTTGCCCGTTATGTTCGATCGCGTTCGCTGATCGCTTCCGTGGTGTTCATTATATTACACGGTGACACGTAACGTAACCCGTTAATTCCCTCCTTGTGACCCTAAATTACAACATCGCTTGTAAAGGATCCAAATCATGGACGAATCTGTTCCATATCAAGTGTAAAGGGAGTGAATACCCTCATTGTAATTAACTTTAATCCGACCATAGTAAAATTGCACTTGCGCATTCGTTTAGATCCCATTCATTTGAAATGCCTATTTTGCCTGACATTTCCGCACATGTTGGTGGCTGTCATATGCATGACTGTCTGCATGCATATATTGCGGTGGTCCACGTACACTTAACGTGCATATATGGATAGGTGTTTGCATGTATGAATAAATGCGAGCAAATTGTACGTGTGTCTCATCGAAATAATGGTGGAATTATAGGATTTAAGGAAGATGTGGTTGTGCTTCTGTCAAGTTGTCTTTTCCAAGCTCCTGTTCTCTTGCGAGTGCGCTAGATAAAGATGCCCTCGCGAACTTTATGCATTTAACTGAAGAGACGTTTCATATTTCTATCGCTTTAAATATGTAGACCATGGGAAACATGAATAGATATGAAAGTTTAGAATACACTAGTCGGCTGCATTATACCCAGAAATACGCATGCAAAGATCTTGTTCTTAAGTTAAGCCTATGGCTGGCCGGAACGTACGTTCCCACCTGGGCAGCGGCTTATCTCGCAACATTGCGGCAACATGCACGAAGCATAAACAATCGCAAAAAGGCAATACTCTCTTTTTAATTTGATGGGGTAGTTCCTGCTATTCAAAGCCACTTTGCTCCCTTGTTCGGAAAACTAAGACAAGAAGCCTTGCCTGGCGTGTTCCATCACTGGAACGACCATATGTGATGCGCCCCCCATCCCCGCTGCTGTATGTTTTCCTCGACGGACCCAGCAGGCGGAAGATGAGAGAGTGGCTGTACGAGATGCCACGCCGGGCACACGGCATTTTCTGGGGAAAGAAGACAGGTCTTTTTTTGGCTTCTAAAAAGTGTGAAAGGGGATGTGATTTCTTGGAGCGCGTATGATGGCAGGGGAAAAGCATGAATGTTCTTGGTTCACTTGTTCATGTACATAAAAGCTATGAAGTATTATACCGTGCAGTAACTATTCACCGGAGACGGTATGGGATTTAATTCTAACGAGTTTGTTTCACAAATCCTCGTACTTGGGCACAAGGCCGGAAGCGAAATTTTCACATGCGTGTGAAATCCGAGACAAAAATTATTTCCGCCCCGGTTGGATGGCAGTAGGATGTTTTCCGCACATTTTGGATCGTTCGTTGACCCGGGTAGTATAATCACGCATCGCAACGAAGTTTTGCAACCAGGCTCTTAACCATTAAACAATAATTTACACACAATGTAAAACAATTAATTTCACGCAGACGCTGAGATTCAGGATTATTCTGCAGGGGACACCTTCATTCAACAGTTCACTGAAAGCGTGTTATAAATTACCATCACAATACCACAACTACCTTAAACACTACGACACTACGTGACGTTGAGGTTTTGGTGTGCTGAATGTACCTGATGCACTTAAAATGTACTGGAATTGTTTTCGTCCGCTCGGACCATCAAGCTAAAGGCAGTAAATGGCAAGGTCATTTTAAGATACAGTCTGGTTAAGATCAGGCTAACATATACAAATTTTCTCCTTCTGCAAATGATTACCAGGACTTATTGTGACGCATTTAGATCTGGTCTGATCTGATCACTTGCAGACGTAATATGCCACAAATATTCTGAGCGATGCCCTTTTATTTCCGCATGAGAACATAACACGCGCTCGTGTTTGTGATCAGTGGGGGCAATGTTACTGCCCTATATAGTTGGTTTCAGAATATCTTCCAAACGGCGCAGTGTAACGACGCTGAACTTTTGCTAACAAACTGATGTACCTTTTAAGATCGCTGGCGTACGGCAGGTCAAAGTATAGGCAATGGCTGTCAGCGAAAACAATGCCGAAGGAGTCATTTAACCTGATGTAACATCAGACTGTTAGACAAATACACGCATCTTTGAGATGGATTTTTAGACAATTTGATAGTAAGGTTTGAGATTGCGACCAGTTCCATTGGCCTTGGGTCATGCATTGAGGTCGGAAAACCAACTTGTTTTTTTATTGGAGAAGGTGCTGTGTTGGACAGTTTTTGACGGTTACTCCGGATTTCTTGATCACAGCGACATCAAATGACATATTTGAACTGCATGAAGGTGCGGGGAAGTCACTGGCATGAAACGAATAAAGTCAACCTTTTGCTTTTGGAAACATAAAGCCTAGCGCAATCATTGACGCTCATTAGATTTCAAAGAATAGAAACGATCTGGTAGACTTTTAGCCACCGTGAACTTCTGAAGTTTGAATAAGGTCGCCGGCTTGAAATTAGCACCATTGACCTGCTTAGAAGAGTCGGAGGTCTGAGTGAACCTAGGACGCCAGCCTGGAATTTGGACATTGCTTGACCTTATCTGATCAAAAAGTCACTACCTAGGGACGTCAAAACTAGACGAAAGTTAAATTACATATAGACCTCCAGATCCTGTAAATTTCGCGCCTCTAGCTTTCTTACTCTTGATATCACAGGGGGGGTTAAGATCACCTCCCATCCGAGCAGGTCGCGTTCAATTAGCCACCCGGGCGCGGGCTGAGTAACATGACCCGCAATGGTGATATGGCTGGCTTTATATCGGATGGATTGCACTGACTGGTGAGACAATCAAAGAGATTTATGTACACTTTCAATTTGATTTCGAGGAAATTTCCTTCTGACCGCTGTTGCAAGTCACGCGGATAGCCGGGCCAGGCTTTACAAGGGCTGTGTCGCCGTGGTCTGATCTAGTATCAAATAAGTAGCCTGTGCAGCTCTTGTGAAGCTAAGATTGCGCCAAGAAATAGCTATGTCCCAGAATATGTATAAGCGATAACCTGGTACGCTTTGAAAATCTGGCGGACCTGTCTGGCGAAAAGCGCCCGCGCCATTTTACCCTCAGTAGCTCCCGGGTCAAGCAGCCTACAGTGACTTCCGTTTGGTTTGAGCGGTTCGGCCCTCGCTGACATGAGCCGATCTATTGACTCAGTCGAGTGCTCCATGGGACCGGTATGGCGCTGAAGTGGCTCACTCAGCGTGTGTGTCGTCCACTCACCGGATACATACGACTCCCATATTTCTTTCGGACGCCTTTGGAGCCCGGACGGTGCGGCGCCCATTCTGTACGGCCGAGCCGCGAATTGCCGTAATTTTGGCCTGCCACTTTAAACGCCTACTGCGGTTGCGGCCAGGCATCTGGCCAACTGTCTAAAACGTACGGTGTAATCCGCTGCCTGCGCCGGAGCACCTGGAGCAATTACGGCCGTTTTTTGTCGAACGACCTATCGATAAATTTTGTGTCTAGGAAGGCTCACTTTAAAGGTGCTCCCAAGTCGAGCACCTTGGTCCTGGGCGCGAAATGTTTTGGGTTATGGAGGGAGTACGGGGTCTGTCAGCTCCACGAGAGTCGATCGGGTGTAACTGGGCCACGAAGGTGCTTGAAGAGGTAGGTTTTTGGTTCTTAGTGGGCACAGGAACTTTGTGCGTGTTATGCTATGTACATGTTCTCTGTAGTTGTTAGCGACTTACACTGTCCAACCAAAACAGAGAATATTCATCCAGCAAAACAAAACAAAACCGTCGACTTGGCTGACCGGGCGAAAATAGCGGCGCGAGTATTATCTTTAAAAACATATATATTAAGCATATGAGCAATATCATAGTCAATGACTCAAGATGTTTTGTCCAAAGGTGCGGCTAATCGACGACAAACAGCCTCGATTTAGCAGATGAGCAGGATATGAGCACACACATTTTACGAAGTATGAAGCATGACATTATTTTTGTGGAAGATTGCACTAGTACAACTTTTGACAACATAGGAATGGAGCACGTTGCCAGTGCACAGTAACTGTAAATATCAGATTCGCCGCTATTGTACAAGAGTGCAGCGTTGCGGTACACGCTGTCGTGATATACTGAGTTTATTGAGCGATCTTGCAATGCAGCCATTTCTGGCAGGGATACGTAACTGAACCACCAACTTTCTATCGAACCGCTAGACCGCTAGCACCGCCATAATCTATTTTCTTCCGCAAGAGAAAACTATTCCCGATTTATTACGCGCACCGGCAATCATTTCCTCCCAGAGTACGAACTCAGCAACCACATCTTACGCTAACCGCAAACCAGGAGCTCACGACTCGTCACTAACCACCGCGCCCCCTGGCAATCGAGGGGCCGTAAGTGAGCTGGACCTGTTCTCACCCGTGTGTCGACCAAGGCTCCACGACAGGTGATAACCAGGTAAATGATTATGCAGTGAGATGGCGGTACTTATACAGTAGTCAGCACACCGGGTCATTACCGCCTAATTCTTGCCAGCCATTACCATTACTGCCGCCGAAATTACACGACCGGCCACGAAGCGGGTGATTGACAGCGTTTTGCAAGGCCTCAATCCGATGCTCAAAGGATAGCGCCGATCATCTGCTGCTTGCCGGTTTTGCATCAGCGTGGGGGTTACACATGGCCACACAAGGAGCGATTCTTCTAAACAAGTCATCCTTCCTATCGTAGAAACCGTTTGTATGGAAAAGGTCTCGAATGCTTTCCCGATTTATATGACGCAAGATGTTTTTAAGACGCACGGGGCTTTTCAATGCAGGTTATATGAGTGCAACCACCGCCCTGTTCCCAGCTATCCGTTTTGTCTAGTTCGCTATGCAACAGAGGAAAAATTGTCCGAAATTTTACGTGTCGAAGTACCACTGCTGATGGTGCAAAACGGACATCTGTGTCTCACTAATGACCCGACACGAGTGACGCTGAGCAAAGCTAACGCCCTTGGTCAGTCAAATTCCGTTAGCAGTCCCTTGCCCGCGTCTTTCTTTTGTTCTTTTTTTGTCGTGGCCGTTAAAATGCACGTCATCACACCCTTGTGTAGCAGGTATGTGTAGCCTCTGTCAAGAAGTGCAGAATTTCGGAAGTCATCACCAACCACTGACAGCCTAACGCCGATATCTTCGTCGCGAGCTACCCCGGTCGTTCTGACTTCCTCCTCCCTCCTCCCCCCCCCCCCCCCCCCGAGTCCAGCGCTCGGCGATCCCCGGCGGAGCGAGACCGCTCTGATCCCGCTCTGCGCGGGGACGACGCCGACTCCGCGACAGTCGGACGCTTTCATCGCACTCTGCCATCGATCACGAGCGTCGCCATTATTATTCATGCACAAAAGACGAAGCGGGACGCGCCCGCGCGGCCGCGCCGGCGACCACCCACGGTCGGGGACAGGACATCAGTCACGGCGCTGTGTCCCTTCGGAGCCGGCTCTCATCGCCGCGAGAGGGTGGCGGCCGGCGCCGACGCGACCGCGGTCCCGAGAGGGGGATAACAAGTGGAAGAGGGATGGAGACACTCGGAGGTAATGAGAGCGGGTAGATATGGGTAGGGGGAGCGAGAGGGGAAGGAGGGTGAGGTGGGGGCGGAGGAGGAGAAGAAGGAGGAGGTGGAGGCGGAGGGGAGGAAGAAAGATAGAAAGTGAGCTGGAGGGAGGGAAAGAGAGAAAGAGAGAGAGAGAGAGAGAGAGAGAGAGAGAGAGAGAGAGGGAGAGAGAGAGAGAGAGAGAGAGAGAGAGAGAGGGAGAGAGAGGGAGAGAGACGTGTCTGGTGTGTCGCCGAGTCGCCGATACCGGGCCTGGGGTTCACCGGGCGGATTACTGTCTGATGAGGATGGATGAGATGGGTGTGGGTGCCATACGGTGCACCAGCCGAGCGGTCGGCTCCGCCAGCTGTGGGAGTTATGGAACATATGACCAGACGAGCGGGCACCTGCAGGCGTAGTTTCTCCGGGGTTTCGGTTGTGGCTTTGGTTGTTTACGTTTTTACTACGTTCTTAAGCATAACGCTTTGTGTAACGAGGACGCCGAAATGGCGTGATTATCGTTGAGATGCTTGCTGCTTGTTTTTACCTGGTGGCTCATTGCTCCTCAAACGCTCAAACGCATTCGGTCGGTGAATGCTCGAGCACGTCGCAGAACGGAAGCTAGTGAATGGCCGTCATTTCCGTGGGCCTGCGGCTCGGAGGCCAGCACACACCCTGCGTACCAGATCTGAGTGTTTTGTCCCTCTGACCGACTATCGAGTGGTGGAAATCCTGTCCGGGTGACGCGGGAAACTCTGCTAACGGTTCGTCTTGGCCGGCGTGAGGCGGAGAGAGGAAGCAGAGGAAAAGAGAGGGAGTGAGTGAAGGGAGAAAGGAGGAGGGAGGAGGGAGGGAGAGGGGAAGGAAGGAGATGAAGGACGGGAGGGAGGGAGGAAGGGAGGGAAGGGAGGAGGGAGGAGGGAGGGAGGGAGGGAGGAGGGAGGGAGGGAGGGAGGGAGGGAGGGAGGGAGAGGAGAGAGGAGGAGAGAGAGAGAGAGATGGAGAGAGAGAGTAGGAGAGAGAGAGAGATGAGAGAGAGAGAGATGAGGAGTGCGCGGAAGAGGTGAGAGAGAGAGGGAGAGAGGGAGGGAGAGAGAGAGGGGGAGGAAGGAAGGGAAGGAGGGAGAGAAGGAGGAAGGGAGGGAGACATCAAGGAGCGATAGAGTGAGAGGCGAGAGAGAGAGAGAGAGAGAGAGAGAGAGAGAGAGAGAGAGAGAGAGAGAGAGAGAGAGAGAGAGAGAGAGAGAGAGACAGAGAGAGAGAGAGAGAGAGAGAGAGAGAGAGAGAGAGAGAGAGCAACGGAGAAAGGCTGAACTGCAGAGGATATGGAAGTAAACAAGAGCCGTGAATGTCCGATGTAAAGACGAAACGAATGAGCCTGACCCGGCCACCTGTTATTGCTTACCTTGGGAGGTGTCCGTTGTCTGTGGCTGTGTCTGGTCAGGGACGCAGATGCAGGATATATGAAGCCGGACCGGATGTGGGTCACTGGCGCTATTGATAGTCCTGATCAGCTTACAGATTGCTGCCTCGCTGCCGTCTCAATAACACGCCGCTTTAGAGAATTGGTCCGCTGCGTGTATTTTCTCCTGTGTATGACGGATCGCTGATTCCGCATTGACCTGTTCTGAAAAACTAATTATCTCGGCTGTTGGAGCCCTGTCGCTTCATTTGTATGGATTTACGCGCCGGACCCGCAGTTGTATTGATCAGCACGGATAAACTGTGACCGGACCCGCAGTTGTATTGATCAGCACGGATAAACTGTGACCGGGTCCGCAGTTGTATTGATCAGCACGGATAAACTGTGACCATGCACCAATGTGTGGCTTGTCTGCTTGTCGTGCCTTTCATTTGTCTTCTACTCAGCATGTTTTGATTTATGGCCAAGTTGAGGTTCCAATTAGGTGTCATTCCTCGTCATTGGCTGCGGTTACGGTGCAATCTGCTGATACATTAATGCATAATATTGCTGGCTAATAACGCGCGTCTGATTACGTTTCCAGCCATTCCCTGGGCGATCCAGGGCAGAGGTCAGCTATGCGGCGGATCGTGCCCCAGCATCTTCTGATATGGGTCTGCTGCGCTGCTGTAAGTAGAGGCAATCCCTTTTCTTGAGCATGCGTTTGGGAAGGCATGGTAATGGAAGGTTCCCGCCTGCTTGAATAGGAAGGTAAGTGGCCAGCTAAGGCAGCAAAATCAAGCAGAACAAGTTTCGCATCGTAGTTATTGGATCGCGCGTTACGTATCTGATATTGCACTGGATGCATTGATACGGATCAAATTAAATTGTCATCGATGATTAACCTGAATGCATTGGGCTTAGTCGTTTTCTAGCATGTTTCAAGAAGAATAGCTTCGTCTCAAACTTTTCCCCAAATTCCCCTGTTCGTTCCTCTCTCTCTCTCTCTCTCTCCTCTCTCTCTCTCTCCTCTCTCTCTCTCTCTCTCTCTCTCTCTCTCTCTCTCTCCTCTCTCTCTCTCTCTCTTCTCTCTCTCTCTCTCTCTCTCTCCTCTCTCTTCTCCTCTCTCTCTCTTCTCTTCTCTCTCTCCCTCTCTCTCTCTCTCTCTCTCTCTCTCTCTCTCTCTCTCTCTCTCTCTTCTCTCTCTCTCTCTCTCTCTCTCTCTCTCTCTCTCTCTCTCTCTCTCTCTCTCTCCTCTCTCTCTCTCTCTCTCTCTCCCTCTCTTCCTCTCTCTCTCTCTCCTCTCTCTCTCTCTCTATCTCTCTCTCTCTCTCTCTTCTCTCTCTCTATCTCTCTCTCTCTCCCTCTCTCTCTCTCTCTCTCTCTCTCTCTCTCTCTCTCTCTCTCTCTCTCTCTCTCTCTCTCTCTCTCTCTCTCCTTTCTTTCCCCGTCTCTTTCTATACCCTTATCACCCTATTCTTTCCCGCTTCCCTCCCTCCATCCCGTCCCTCTCTCCGTCACCCGCCACCCTCATTAGTTTCAGCAGATAACGTGCTTCCGCCCAGCGTATGACAAGTCTTAACCGAACGGGTTCATGACCCCTGACTATCGGTGCACGTTACATAACACGGCGCAGTGATGATAGAAGCACGAATGTTGACGCTAGCACTGCAGTAACCGCACCACTCTACCACATCACCGCTACGCTCGGAAACAGAATTGCAGTGGTCCAGTGCATCACACCGAGGTCAAGAAAAGCCCAGTAGCACGCGCAGTCATGCGTCTTCACCGTTATCAGCCCGTGCTAAGCCCAACCTGTGGACGCGACTTCCTTTAGTGACGTCGGCCCGGACCGGCTAGGTGGCGCGTTACGGTCGTGTGTTTCGCTGCAGTCCCCGTTGTTGGCGCCGGCTCGGCGGCTGACCCTGCGGGGTGGCGCCTGGCTTTGCCCCGGGTCTCGCGCCACCCAATGCCTTAACTTCGTGACCCGCGTCTGACTCGGTACCTCATCCTCGTGTCCCGCGCATGCCTTGGTACCTCACCCTCGCGACTCATGCCTGCCTTGGTACCTCTGCCTCCGGCCCGGTGCGGCTCCCGGCCCAGTACCTCCACCTCAGGTCTCATGTTCGGCCCGTTACCTCTACCTCAGGCCTTACGCCCGGCCCAGTACCTCTACCTCAGGTCCCGCGCCCGGCCCGGTGCCTCTGCCTCAAGTCAGGTCTCGCGCCCGGCCCAGTGCTTTCCCCGGGGGCGAGCCGGCGCTGGCAGCCGGTCACGACGGCCTGGGAAGCCGCGGCCGCAGCGCGGGCGCCGCCGGCCGCTGCGGTCGGGACGGGCTGATGGGCCGCCGCCGACCAGCCGGCCCCGGCGCAGCGCCGCCGATACGCACTGATAACACCGCCAGACGGACCCCGGACGACGGGAACCGGGGCGTCGCCGTCCGGCCGACGGGGCTCCGCGCCGGCGTCTGGCGCTGCTCCGTTTGGATGGGAGGATATCACATGGTATTAGGTGGAGCTGCGGTGCTCGCTTCAGTGCTCCAATTTTCATTTATTTTTTAGCTTTTTATGAGTATGGGGATAAGCCGCTGTTGGAAAAGCAGCATATATTTGTGCCAAAGCAGCAGCGATATAAGATCGTTCATGTAGCTACTGTCATCATTGTAGCGTTATATATAGCATTAGCAATCGCACAACTATTGGCATGCATGTAGTTGGCAAGGCCTGCATACCCTACTGCAGAAGCCCGAAGGGTGCAAAAACCTTAGTGAGCAACCCTTCTCCGGCACAGTACGTTATGGCTGGAGGCAATTACCAATTTATTCTTCCTCCAAGGTCTCGGAGAGCACTGCTAATGGCACGCCGCTGCGCCAGGCCGTGCGTGGGGGCTAGAGAGCTGGCGGCCGGCGCGTCCAGTGGCGGCGGAATCGCTCACACCGGCCGCGTCGCCGTTATGCCGATAGGCGCGGCCGCCCTGGGCGTCCGTGTCGACGCCGCTTACGGGGCGGAAACTCGTCACTTCCGGTGCCGTTCGCGGCCCAGCCTAGAGCGCGCGCCGGTCGACATTCCACGGCGGACCCGTGCGGGCCGGCACGTGGCACGTGGCGCCGGCGGCGGCCCGGCCGAGCGACGCGGCGCCGCCGGCCGCGCCGTGCCCGCTTCCCACAGCAATCCTTTCTGAAGTGACCGCCGGCTGGTGGGCAGTGGCGATTCGGTGCGAAAATTCCCGGCTCCGGTCGGCCACTCGCCACGCGGCCTCAATACCGCTGGCCGGTTAGTGCACCAGCTGGTTCTGCATGCCGCCTGCGATGGCCGGGTGCGGCCCACGCGCCGGGGGCTGGACAATAGTGCTGGAAACTAGAGAGACGGTGCCGTACAGCAGGCCTTGCCTGGGTGTTATTTGGCTGGCCCAAGGGAGATTTATAGCCGGCGGGCTGGACTAATTCTTCGCAGGCCGAAATGATGGCGAGAATATTGAGGACAAGACAGGTGTGTTTTGAAGAAGTCTCTCTGATGTTGCCTGTGTTGCATCGTGTGAGCTTAAACGCCGTAAAATACACGTCTGTTTCGAAATCCTCACCTCCCAACGAATACACTTGGTTAAACACTAAGGTGTGTCCGGATAAACATTCGGACCCAGCTCAATAGCAAAAAAGCAATAAGATAAAACCATTATGTGTTTTCGGAAGTTTTTAAGCCATATTGCAAAATATAGACGTGTTTGCAGAAAAATGCAGGTGTACATCAATTATGTGATTAGAAGATTCCTCACTCGTTCAAGTAATGTTTAGCGTGTGAGTTACTGCCTTTTTGGCATCCTCACTACATACGGCATGCAGAGCCAGCTGAGACGAGGCCAGCTAAGCGGTGTGAGTGACTGTCAAGCACGCCATGCGCTTCGCACCGTGAAGATATTGTCACGTTGCCTCTATCGGGTCAACGGATTTCCTTGAAGCTGGTGGGAACATGACGAAAAGAATCTTTTCACTCTGATCGCCCACATTTTCAACTTCAAAGTCACTCTTCCCACCCTCTCGACGACGGGCGCGTCTTTCAACTCATGTTGCGTGGGCGCATTAACCTACTCTCTCTACTTCCGCTTTCTGCATGAGTGCTTCGCCACCATCGACGTTTTATCTGTCACCTAGCATCTTGACCCTGGTCCGGTCTTCGGCCAGCGGCCCATCGAATCAAACCTGAACGGACTGCCACGGGCCTACGAAATTTGCCCTGCCTTGATTTGATGCCCAGCTCAAGACTTCCGTTCTTTTTCACGTCCTCGCCTTTCACTCCCAACTGTTCTCCGTCCGTGGCCTGACTTTTCTCCGTTTCCAAGTTCTGGTCCCTGAACCCTGCGTGCCCTCCTGGTGCTAACCAACGCTCCCACCTTACCCGTCCCCTGCCCTCGCCGCCGCCGTTGTCCAGTCCCTAAACCCTGCCCGGTCTCCGCCCGTTATCCCTCTCCCCTGCCTGGCTGTAGGCCCTTCGCTGCTGCCCCTTCCCAGCCCCTGAGCCACCTCCCACGGCCGGCCGGGCTCTAATGGCGCCTGCGGTCGGCAGGCGGCCGGCTGCTGGGAACGCCGCTGCGACGCCGACGGCCGCGCCGCGCTAACCCACATATCCGATCTGCCGCGCCGGCTCGGCCCGCGCCGCAGCGCAGCGGCGCTCGTGGCGCACGGGGTCCGGCGGCGGGTGACCGGCGCCGCGGCGCAGAGTCCTGGGGCGGGGCGCAGCTGCCGGGAGGCGGTCGATTCGTCACGGCCGCGACGGCGGAACACTGCGGCGCTTTTCCGCCGCGTGGCGGAGGCGACGCCCGGCCGGAGTCGGCACGGCATCGACACGGCCCGCTGCGGTCGCCCTGTCAACCGGCGTCATCAATCCCTGGTCGCTTCAGGTGTTTGGAAACATCTTGAAATATGAGCGGTGGCTGTTTTCGCATGGCTTGCTTCGCGGCGACTCCAGCTGGATGGACTGGCGCTGGCCGGCCACCGCGTAGCTTGTCGATGCTGCTCGCCGAGCCGCGCATTGGGGTGGATGCAGCCTTTTGCAGTGGACCAGGAATTAGACAACAGAGTGCAGGTGTAGCGGTCTTCTCGTGCGACAAGACCGTGCGCATCCAGCGTGCGAAGCGTGATAAACTGGCTTTAACAGTCAACCAAGGTCTTCTACAAAAATCTGACTGTTTTGCTTCGTGACTGGTGATCTTTTGTAGCTGGAAATGGCGCATTGCTGTCTTTCGGCGATGCCAGCTTGTATAGGCCAGACCTGCCCAGTTGCTGTGCAGCGGTGGCTTGCCAGCTGCACCGTGAACTATATGCCGGACTTGCTGCCAAGCGGCACGGCAGCCAGCTAATTCTGGCCCTCGTAATCCGAAATCATTAGAGAACAGCAATGTGCGAGTATTCTGCGCTTGGAATTTTACGGTCTTCTAAAAGCCCGTTCACACGATGCGCACTGGCTGCAGAGCCCCCCGCCTATTCTGCAGCAGTGGCCGCTGCGGACCAGAGGTGCCACACTTAATTCCTCACGCTCGCGGAGCGTGGGCAGGGGGAGGGGGCGGGGGGTAGCTCAAAAGTGGTACATCAAGCCCGCAGCAGCTGACGTCTGCAGAATCCACAGCAGGCTCTGCGGTCGTTAGGTGCTGCGAACTGGCGGGATACCACGTTTGAGCTCTTTTTAGCCGAAGTTGGCGGGCTTGCGGGCTCAAAAGTGGCACATCTTTTCCGCAACAGCCGACGACTGCCGAATCTGTTGCGGATTCTTCAGCCAGTCCGCAAGAAGTGAACGGCTGCGACACCTGCCTGCCTTCAGCCAAGTCGGCGTCATGCACGATTCTTGACAAGCGTTGCGTGCTATGGATTGCTTTGGACCCCGTGACTAACGTGACGCGTGCTGAGCTTGCATTCAGGAAGGCTGGGCTCGATTTTTAGTCTGGGGAAATCCCGATCATGATGTGGAAAAATATCATCTGCACAGCCGCCTTACGTAAACCTTGTCCCTCCAAGCTGGAGGTTCTCGGACAAAACAAGGTGTGCTTTAAAGTGCTGTGGAAATCATTGTTAAATATCGATTTTTGCTTTGCATTGCTACGAGGTAATGGCAATTATCATTGATATAATTAATGGCTAGTTCGCATCACACTTGGTTCAGTCAGAGCAATACTTGTTTAACGGCAATCATTTGTCTTTGGCTGCCTACAGTCTATGGACGTATGCAAAAGTTTATGCCTCGTTTAAAGTATGATGCTCGTAAAACCAACTGATCTGAATCTGTTTTGAGCTCGATATATGGTTTTTGTTTTAAGTCATTTATGTTATTAGGATTAATCCCAGGGCAGCGGAAGAACCCACTGCCTGGAATCCCAACTGTTCTACACATGTTCATGGAACATTCCAAAGGGTTCCAAACATTTACCCTTGCCATTCTTCGTGAAAGCGGCCATAATTTATCAACGGATGCCTCCGAAGTCATTAGCGTCATTTCCGCTCAGGGGAATGAAGTCATCACCAGCGGCTGACACGGAGGCCAAACCCGCCAATCTCCTCCAGACACCGACGCCGTAGCCTTTCGGAGCTTCCACCTCGCCATCTCTGGAGACGGGGGGGGGGGGGAGGGAGGCGATAGGGGAGAGGAGGGGGAGGACCGGTCTCATTCCGTCGCGTCCGGGAGCGGTGAGCGGGTTCAGGCCGATGGTCACACGCCGGCGGAAGTGTCGGCCGACGGCCCGCGCTCCCGGCCGCCACCTGTCGATCGGCTCGCTCCGGAGCGTTGACTTTGGGAACCTTCCGACGGATGACTGCATATTCTGAAAGCCGTGAGAATTGGTGTCGCCTTTCTCCGCACGCCTGGAGGCTGTTGTGGGGTGGATGGGAGCCGGGACGCATTACCTTTGAGCATGCATGGTCAGTTGTTCTCTTTAAATGCTTTTGGTCCCAGGACAGCTGAACGTGTTAAATTTTAATCTCGTTTAAGATTTCCATAGGGATCCCATATGTTCTATGTCTTGCACTTGTTGAAGAATCCATATGCGGCTTGCATTGACATTCTTTAAGCGAAAAAACAAGCGCCTCAAACGACAGAGATAAAATCTAAGATTCATCACCTAAAATCATCAAGCTGCCGTGTGGCTCGACATACTTATCTTAAGGTATTGCTGCGTTTGTGTGTGCGTGCTATGTTCCCCAACCGGAACACTCTTGATATTCCTTTCAAAGTCAATCACAGCAAACTCGCTTTGCGATTCATCTGATAGGCTGTGCTATTCCATATTGTGGGGGCCTTAAAATCAGCGGCAAAATCATTGGCCGTTGGAGGGGCGCGCCGCAAGCACGGCAATTTTTCATAAAGCGAAGCCACGAACTCAAGCATTTCTTAATCGCGTCATTTCAGCACACAAGCCGGGAACAGGTCAGCTGCACTTTATTTTGTTTTTCAAGTCATTGCTAAATTGGATGAGTCGATCAGGCCAAGCTGTATCTGGTCTTTGAGTCTACACGACGCAAATCAAAAGTGCGTAAATTGGCGCCATCTTTTTTCCGGTAAACTAAGACGTTGTCAAATAAAGACAACACCTGTAAGGGTCCAATCACACCAACTGACAAGGTTGGCACCAGAGTAGCATTGCAACCAAACGACCGCCCCGCCACTCGTCCATATCCAAACCGATCCAAACCAAAGCTTGGCAGACAAATTGCAACGGAAGAATTGAACCACGCAGTGACGAAATAAAAATATCATTGCGCGTGCGTGACGAAGATGCGATCCTCACATTGAGCAGGTGAATAGCTATGATTTCGGTAGGTTCAGCCCCTCCAAAGTCTCGATACTTGCAGCCACCTGGCAACTATTTATTGAGGTTATACCTGCTAGCAAATTACAGTGTTCAATTATGCATCGACTCATGTAATCGCAAGGATTAATAGCGTCGCTACACGTTGGTGAGAACTGGGCCCGGTAGTTTAGAGGCATATTTCAAAACAGTGACGTGGGAACGTTAAAAGGGGTGTGGCGGGCAAGCCACTTTTCAAACTCATTCCTTTCATGCATACAGTGGGGCCGACATGATTCGATCACCGATTCACACGATTCAAGCCACACACGACTCACCGAACTGCCCCTGCTTCTGTCTCTACTCTTGCACTGCTGTTTCAAGAACGTAATTCCACGGCGGCAGGCGAAAACTACGTCCTACCGATGAAAAATGCAAGTGTTGACGAAAACATCGTGCCGTCAAGACCTGGGACTCACGGTGGCTAGAGGTGCTGCCGCCAGCCGGGAGGTCACATGACCGGGGCTGCGACCGTGTATATCTCTGCCGACCACATCACGTGACCCCTGGCCAGGTTTGCTGGCCGTTCTTGCGGCTGGGGTAGTGTTACGTGTGGCACTCCCGCTCGTGTTTCCCAACATGAGCGCTGCCTGCAAACGTCTCGAAGCGGGCCCGAAGTCGAGGTCCAGCGGGCCGACCGCTGGCCGGACACGGCAGCCTCCGGCGTCGCATGAACACGATGGCGGACATTCCAGGGCCGGCGCGCCGACGCAGCCCGCCGAACGCGGTGATTGACGCCACGTGTATCTAAGACATCTGGGTCACAGATTGTACCGGATACGGCCAGCCCCGGAGCGCACAAGTGGTGCGGAACGCCACGGACAGCTCGTTGCCGGCGCCCGCGCGCGCGGCGCGGCGGCCGGCCGGTGCCGCCGTCGCCGGCGGGCGATTGTTCGTGAGCGGGCCCAGCGTCCTCGGATCGCACGGGCGCCGCTGCCGGTGTCCACCGGCGCCGCGGCGACTAACGGCCAGCCTGCCTCCCTCCCTCTCCTCCGGCGCTCTCTCCGCGTCGGCGGCGCTGCCGGAGCGCGCCGGTCGCGCGGCAGCTTCGGCGCACCGCCGCGCGCTTCCGGCGCGTCGCCCGCGCCGCGTGACGACCACCGCTGCATTCTCGGGGACGGGGGTGAGGGGGGGGGGGCGTGCCCCACCCCGCTCACGCCACACAGAGAGATCGGCACCGGACACAGGTCGGCACCGACGGGCCGGCGTTGACCCATCTCGGACGCTGGCGACGGGGCAGGCGGAGCCTCGCGCTGACTCCGGCGACTTCGGTGTCGGCATCCTGGCTCAGCCCGGCGGTGGCTTGTCTTCCAGCCCGTAGATGCCAGGCCACCGGACCCCGGAGTCCGGTCAGAGCGTGGGGCAGAGCCCTCGAACGGCGCAGACGCCGGTGACCAGACTACCGCGTGCCAGCGGCTGGCGGCCTCATTATCAAGATCCCAGACCCTGGGAACAGGCTCAGGGCATTTCGTCGCTTTGTACGTGTTCGGCATTCTTTGCATTTGTGTGGTGTCAGTGACCGGCAAATTAAGTGTATCTGAAAAAGCGCGGCTCTGATAACGCCTGTTTTGCACCGCACTACCAGCAACTCATATGAGCTCCATAGATCGGCAGGTGGTTCGTCCGTGTGCCTCTCACTCGTAAGCATGCTATGAATTGCCAGGTGGTCCAGCTGGAGCAGCTGGTGGCTGCATCATTCACGAACCCGCACTTGACCCAGCGTCCAGACCATATTAGTGCCAGGGCTGGAGAATTCCGGGCGAATTTCGTGCGGTGAAGCTGCCGGCACGAGATTGCCTCGACGACGAATGCTAAAATGTTGATTTATTAAAACGAGAATGGTGTAAGTGCCACACCGGCACACCGTGACTGACACTAGATTCCACCCGTGGCTCCTTCTACCAGCCTTGATTCGCCAGCCCTGAAGCCGAGACCTCGGGAGTGAGCTGCAGACAAGGGGACGAGCGATGAACAGAGTAACGCTATCAGCAAGTATAAGAACATGTCGTAACACTCAGCTCACGCAGCCCACAATGCTGTTAAGCATCCCACGACTTATCTCATTGAAAGAATGTGTCTTTAGTTACATGCATATGGAGTTGCCCTATGCCATGATCCACATTATCCTTCTTCGCGGACATTTGTTATTCGCCTGAAAAAACGTCAAATGCTAAGAGTGTTGGAGAGCGCTCTCAGCGAAGCACATCTGTGAGAGCAAATTGTGACAGAACAACCTGCACCACATCTGGCTGCCGGACGGAAATGATGGAGATCTTCGCTCGGCGCCTGTCTTCTCATCACCATGTAAATTACAGCCCAGCTCCCATTACATTGACACGCTGCTAACGCCTGGTCGGGCCCATTCCTGCGCGCCGGCTGGCGGCCGTTTCCGGCGGCCGGCGCCGTCCTGCGGTGGGACGGCTCGCGCGCGCGCGCTGCTGTCGTCGGCCGGCCGTCACCTGTCCAGAGCCGTGCCAGTTTCCGGCGGCGGCCCACATCTGCCGTCCTGGCGGCCCGTTAGCCGGCGCGCGGCCGGCGCATCGGTATTCCGCCGCCGCGGCCGCGCGCCGGCGTGGCCTCTGCACGCGCGCCGCCGCTCGCGCACTCCGGCTCCGGCTCCGGTCACAGCGCCGGCGCAGACGAAGGCGGAGCTTCCAATTGTCCGTCTCGCTCCGGCTACGGCTTGTAGACGAAAAAACGCGAAAAGCGGAATTTTTGTAACAGCAAATGGGTGACGTTTTCAAAGCCCAACGAACTTTTCGCATGTGCGAATGTGACTACGTCATGGCACGCGACGAGGTTCATAAGTGGGGTGGCGTTATCCCCTCCCAGCTCAACTCCTTAGTTCCTGGGCAGTCCACGCTTGTGAGCGCTAAAAGTCGTCGCGAGCAGGGGGCCGTCGCAGACCGAGGCGCCGCAGAGCGGCCGCCGCGAGCCCCGATTCCGCGCGCTCCGCGGTCGGCCGCGCCCGGTGGCCTGGCCCGGCTGTTTGAGCCTCGTCACGTCGCGTCACGTCACGTCAGTGCGACGCGGCGCGTCGGGCTCTCTCCGGCACGCCCCTCTCTCCCCGGGCTGCCTCGGAGACGGCGGCCCGCGCTCAGTCGGCTGGCAACCGGCGGCACCGATCGACCTGACCCCCTGACCTCGACCGTGACCCCGGCCGTGACCCTGTTGTGGCTCCGTCATGACCCGGTCGTGCCCGGAGGCGGAGCCACCGAACACGTCGGTCGGCTCCCGCGGCTGATGCCTCGAGGAGAACCCCCTTGGAACCGGGATTTAGGAGGAGAGGTCCCAGTTTTTCCATCTTATCCACCAGGCTTCCCGCCGTAGATTCTCTTGACACGCTCAGGTGGGCGGGCATCACACCGGCGTAGTCACAGTCGCCTGCCTTAAAAAGGCGGACAGTTTCACACGCTGTCTCGGTAGCCACCGGGATCAAGGTAATGGGAGGCTTCAATGTCGAAGCTCTTTGCCTGATTACGACTGGAAGGTCTCTGGTGCGTCAGCTACTCTCGCTCCGCTGATGGCGTGCTGGAAGACGCGCCATGCGCCGAATGGGTCGTAAACCTCGGCAGAGCAGTGAGCTTGTTAGATAAACGTGCGTCGCTGCAGGCTTGCGGAGGACGGCGAAAGCGCAATCTCCAGAACTCCACTCACCGCGTCCAAATGTGTCAATCTTCGAAGCGCCTCCTTCCTCCCCTCCCCCGGCCCTCGCGTCGGTGCTACGAGCGACCCCTGGAAAGCACGCGTCTTGGCCCATTGAGAGCGCGTGTCCGGTTGTGTTTCCGGCCCGGCCGCCGGGGGAGCGCGAGCCGGATCCGTTTATGGCGCTGTCCCGGTTGTGCGAGAGACGAGTCCGCCGAGTGCCGCCGCGCTCACGACTCGAGCCCAAGACCAATGCCGGCCGGAGTCGGCGTCGGCCGCGAGTGATAAACGCTCTTGCCGGCCTCCATTCGGGCTGGCGCCATCAACGGCACGTCCGCGATCGCGGCGAAAGGGGCGAGTGAATCGGCCGCGAGAGGCTTACTCCCGGCTCGAGATGGAGGCGGAGCGTCGACTGGAGTGCGGTTTGGCCCTCGCTCCGGAGACAGAAAGGCGGTCGGACGTGATTTGTGATCGGAATCGAGTCGCGTGTCCAAACAGGCGTGTCGGTGTTAGACGCTGGGAAGTTTATTCAATCGGACTGAAACGGCAGACCCGGCGTCGAAAATGTGTCGGTTCGTCACGGAATACGGCGGTCGTTGCGTTGTTCTAATTTCTATTTTATGCTGCTGCGAGGTGTTTTGGTGTGGCAGCAGGTGTCGCTAATTTGCGAGGCAAAATGGGTTTCGTCAATCCGGACCACTTGAAGTCATTACTGATAGTGCAGATAACGTCCTACAAATGAGCACACCTGAAATGAGGTCAGAGATGGCACGCACGTAAGAAGACAGCGCAAGTGGATTGCAGAACGGACGCTACTAGCCATCTACACCATGCGTAGTGAGTATATCGCATGTTTATGACAAGTTGGCAAAGGGCAAGGTAAACGTAACTATACGCATTGGAACCAGTGCGCTGCGGGGAGGTGCTCTTACACAGACAACCGCAGCCCCTTGTCCAGCAGCACAGTTTCCACAACTGAATTAGGTGTTCATGGCCTTAGAATATCCGCCCGGTACAAAACAATTGGAGCTTGAACAAGTGGGTCGCTTTAGCTTCACGCGCCGGTTGTGCCTCGCCGATTTACTCCAATTACCCCAAATAACGCTATCATTGTCCACGTTCACTTGTGTTCTCACTCCTCACCCTTCATTGCCTCCATTATTTCGGGTATCCAAGGAGTTGTTTCCAGGTAATGGGGGGGGGGCTCAGCTGCCTAAAAAGGGATATACCTGCATGAGCGAAAGCCGGTACGTGCCTTCCAGAGCACGGCCAACAAGTTGTGACTTCCAAACTGCTCGCGAATTCGCCCAGTCTGGTGCGTGTTGGTCATGAATCCGATGCGACCCTCTGACGGCACTACGCCATGCAGGAATGCAACGGCACTTTGCATACATTCTGAACGTGGATCATAAGTTTAATGCAGAACCGTCTGAAGTACTTCAGCAACGCGACCGTCTGGGGATTCTTCTACACTTATTCTACACTTCTTCTACATTTCCACTTCTACGTCAGACTTCATTCTATGGATTGAATATTTTGAAACGGCAATGCACATTGTCAGTTTTACAGTACACATCTTACAGCACACAGTACAGTTGACCGTACACGTGTCACCTCTGACATGCGACTGATGATAGCACAATTAACGTGAAAGGCCTAAACACGTCAATTGTTTTAACGACTTTTGACAGCTTTACGATTAGTGAAGGCGACTGCATGCTGTGAAACACGGTGTCTTCAACGAGTATCTTGTTCACGTCAACCGCACACCATACTGTTGACCATCTGCAATGGTTAACCGTTTTCTGCAATGACCATACCTTTGAGGTCAGGCCACTGAAAGGCAAGGCTGGAGCACGGTCGATAACTGGGACTGAATTTTCTGCTCCTCCGTGTTTTGCGTGCTGTGGTGCTTGATGACGATCTAAACATGGCTAGGTCAGGTCTGCTGCAAAAATAACCCGTCTGGCATATGCCCTTTATGTGCCTGTCACCAATCGCGGCACCAATCACGTGACTCGCCACTTGCATGGTGACCTCGCATGACCTTTGTTGGAGAGCTTGTGTGGTGTTGCGTGATGTGCGTGGCCAAGACTTGCACTTTGTCATACCCAAAAAATGCTGTGAATTGCTACCTGTTGAAGCGCAAATGGCCTTCGCTATAACGTAGTTGTATCGCCCGACTGTGCTTGAACATCCATGACCTGACTAGGTATATCAACAAAATGCTGACACATTAATCACCGAAATTTGTCAGGGTGATAACCTGCCATGTTATCAGTGTGACCGTTCAGCTAGCCTGCCTCTTGCACTTTGAAGGTGAAGCACGGGTGAGGTCGGCTGTTGACAGCAGCAGGCGTCCGTGGGTCGTCCCGCGTGGAAGACTTAGTGCATCAAGAAGCTCGAATATGCCATTGTTGGGTCAAGCTGCAGGCACCGGTCACTGACGTGATGAGCAACCTGAGCAGAGCAGACCCGCTCTACCATCCCAGCGTCATGTCAGCCTATTCCAGAGCCCCGTCTGTCGGAACGCTCGCCGATCCGGCCATTCAGCGAGTGTAGGCGTGTTGCCTGCAAGCCTCATCCCCCGGCCTCGATCAGAACGCCGGCGGCAATGCAGACGGGCCAGGCCGCGGGTCCGCGGGCGCTGACACCTTGCCCGCGAGCCGCGTCCGTGGACCGCGACCCGTGTATTGACGGCAGACTGACGCTCGCGCCTCCTCCCCAGGCGGCCCGGGCGCAGTACGACGCGTCGCCGGCGCGCCCCGCCAGTATGCCGGAAATCACCAACCTGGAGGTCATGTGCGCCAAGGACCGGATGACCGTCCAGATCGGCTTCTCGCAGCCGTTCCAGGTACGTCAGGCGCTCCTCGGGCTGTGCGCGCGCGGAGTGGGCTCTCGCGTGCTGACTCAGGTGTCCGGCGTCGTGTCGTTTTTGTCCCGCGTGTGACGGATGAAGCTGTCGTTATCCGGGAAGCGATCGCAGCTGCCGCGCGCGTCACTCGTCGAGCCGTGCGACGGCAGTTTTTGCGCAGTCTGGCGTGCGTGTCGCCAGGCCCCAAAGCGTTTGTCACACGAGCCAGTACGCTCGGCCGGGCCATTGTGCGGCACTGCGCGAGCGCTTTTGTCCCAATCAGCCGCGGTGGGGCGGCGCCAAGGAAAGCAGCGCGCCGGACGGCCCGCGCTGCCGCGTCCGTCCCGGTCAGCGCGCAGGCCGCCCGCGCGCGGGCCGGTGGCGGGTTACTGGGACCCTGGTTGCGGTGACTGATCGGTAGACGGCGCCAGAGGCGCTCTGGACGGACACAGACCATTGAGGGATTCGTGACGCGCTCGCGGACGGCACGTCGCGGAGAAGCCAGGACCCAGGCTAGGCTGCTGAGCCGAGGTCAGGCCCCGGGAGTGCCGGAGGAACTCCCCGGCCGAGGCCCGGGAGTTTCTCCGGCGGCGTCTCCCCCCGGTAGCGTTTTGCATCTTTGCCTCGCCTCGCCGCAATGCCGAGAGACTGCAGGGCGCGCAGTGAAAGCGCTCGGGTGCGGCGGCGCAGGCGAAATCGGTCAGCAGATCAGTTTCGCGATGATTGGCCGCCGGGTCAGTGAGCATCGAGGAGCGCCATTGTGGCAAGCGCGGCGCAGGTGGCCGGCCGCGGTGGTCGCGGCGCGCGGCGCGGCGGCCCCGAGCGACTCTCTCCGATCGCACCGGCTGCCCCGGACGGCCCGGCCGACCTGGGCCAACTGACCAAACTCCGCGTTCGGACCGGGCTGCCGCGCGAGCCCCTGGTTTCACCGGCCTGTGCGACACGGGTCGCAGCGTCCGGTCGCGGCTCCCGCTCAGCTCACATGCCGTGTTTTCACTAATCACACGCGTCACTGGGCCCCGGATGAGCTCGTTCCAGGGGCAGGTGATTACGGACCGCCGGCCGTGTTACCGGTTTGTGGATGCGGTGCCGGGCCGGCCGGGGTGGCGACGCGGCAGGTGTTAGGCGAACAGGGAAACGCGTTTAAAGTACATTACCGGAATGGGCACGGCACGAGGTAGATTAGTGACCCCCGTTAGCCAGGTCACCATACACGTTTTAGGGAATAATTAGCCCGAGCATTCATGCTTGCGACTTGGACGGCTGCGCACGGAACGTCGCGCGCCGATTGCCGAAAGTCACACGGCCACGCGCTGGGGACTCAGCGAAGAGAATCGCCACTGGTCCGGCGACTTAGCCACCGACCCGCGGAGCCGGCGGACTCGAGGGGCGGTGACCCCAGGCAGCCCCCCCCCCCCGTCGTCCCTGACCCTCAGGAGGGCGGTGCCGATGACCCGGCCGGCTGCCGGCTGCGGTCAGGAAGCGGCGGCGGCGGCGACGGCGGCGGCGCGCGAGCCGCCGGGACCAGCCCGCTCGCCGCGCCACTGACCCATTTACCGCGGCCGGACCGGACCGGCGACCGGCCGGCCGGCCCGCCGCGTGCCTGTGCACATACCGGCCACCGCTGCGTGCCTGTACACACACTGGCCTGGCCGCATGCCTGTACCTACACTGGCCATCGCCGCGTGCCTGTAACCATCGGCCATAGCCGAATGCCGGTACACATGTCGGTCATTGCCACGTACCTGTATACGTATTGGTCATACCGCGCGCCCATACACATGTCGGCCATTGCCGAGTGCCCGTACACATATCGGTCATTCGCCGAGTGCCTGTACACATATCGGTCACTGCCGAGTGCCTGTAAACATATCGGTCATTGCCGAGTGCCTGTACACATATCGGTCACTGCCGAGTGCCTGTACACATATCAGGCTACCGTCGCGTGCCTGTACGCACACTGGGTACCTGCACCTGCGTAATTATCCGCGTACCTGCGCGCACCCCGGAAACCGCCGCGTGCCTACTACGCACACGAATAACATATATACAAATATCAACAGCGACCAACGCCTCCTTCCAAAGCAGCCGTACATGTGTAAACCGCGGCCCACATAGCTCCACATAATTCAGCTGCACCTGTGCAGCCGTCGGCAAGGGCTATGCGATCCTGCGCGAACCGCCGCGGCTTGTACTTGAATGCACAGGCACCTAATTTGCATGTTTGTGGAATGCGCATGCGCACAAGCCACGTCCGCGGTGAGTTCTGCCGCGCCGTTTTATGCATGGATCAATGTCATATGTGTTTAGAAAGTGGCCGATGGCACATGCATTTGTAATTTATGTACGAGCGGCGTTCGTGTCCGGGTATGCACGTATTCATGTCACTCTGCGCCTCTGAACTCAATCCCGCCGGCAACCACGCGACGCTACGTTGGAAATCGCCATTCGGTGCCCGGATGTCTGGAGCTCAGTTTACGCCGTCTTGCATACGGTTTGACCACGACAGTTTGGTGTGGTATTTCTCAGTGGCGATTTTTCCACGCTGCAGAGTTCATACACAGCATGTTCACGGCATGCTCGGTTATACGATGGTAACATAATATACCCGCGCTACCTGTCAACCGCTTTACAATGGAAGCCTGTGCTTGTGACTCGCTGCGCTGAACCTGCTCAGGCAGCGTCCAAAGACTTTGTTTCTGCCTCCTTCCACCATGTTAGGATAGCTGAGCACCATAGACTGGACCGCGCACGGCTGCGGTCAGCAAGTGCAGGCGGCAGGCGTCTGCTGCCACTTGACACCGTCATGACACCGGACACCATTATAATGTCATTCTGACACCTGACATCATTATGAAACCGGACGCCAATATGACGCCTGACACCATTTTGGCACATGACACCGCTGTGACACCTAATACCAGTATGACACCGGACACCGTTATGACACCTGCCATCACTATGACATCTGATACCATTATGCGCTGCAGGAGGCCATAGCCGCGCTCGGAGCGTCGAATCTGCTGTCACGAGCCATGAAGTTGTCTGAAATGTGTGTTAGATGCTGCATATCCAAAGAGCTTTCGTTCTTGTGTCAGGAGCATCCTTAAGAGTACGTCACAACCGCATTGGTTGGCTCTATCAGTGTTGGCAAGATGCCATCGATGAGACTGAAACATGGATTTATCGCTTTTCCTCCGCACAATGTGGTATCGATGTCGGCGATGATCAGTCTATCTCTAGAAAGTTGAAGGCTGCAACCGGTCGTCGGCAAAGTTTTGCACATATTCTGAACCCCTTCCAAAAGCATGGCCATTCTCATGGAATGCGTCATGACTTCTGTGCGGTCTCCTCACGCTTCTGCGCGTACATGGTCGCCACATCGTCGTTGCATGGTGTGGTTGTCCAATGAAAAAGGCTACCCGCATTAGAGACAGGAAACATTTAATCTGAGACACATGCATGCGTTGGTCCTCGTGATATATCAGTAATGTTGCGAGTATATGGGTGGAAATATCGTGACGCCTGCTCGCGCTGTACCAACGCATGTTTTTGGGGAGCTGAGTATCATGCGCTATAGCATGCCTTGTGTCATATCGTTACATTTATCTACCATAGCTTGTTCACCTTCAGCACAGAGGGTCGTTCAAATCACAGTTATGGAATAAAAAAGGCGCTGCAGTCAAAAGATCGGAGGTACTCTTTTATTTACCATAGATAAGATGCATGCATTAGATGACATCTAATGCATGCAGGTATCAACTCTCATTGATGCAGAGAAAGTCAGTTTGATCGATCCAGAAGTCCTATCTTAAAATGGAAAAAGCAGTACATCTGGGAGTGGTATGTTAAACAGCCCACTCAAAGTTTTCCCACACTTACGGTCTGCTTGGCATTGTCCATAGTTTTCACGTCAGGTAAAAACCAGGACGCATTGTGTGGCGTCAGGCGAAGGCGGCAATCGCATTTGTGTCCGTTGTTCAGTTGTCATATAGATAATGCTAAAAGAGCTGACAGATTCAGACACGTTCGGCAAACGGTATCAATATCTTGCATCAATGCGTTGGAAAGTCATGTAAACCTACCAGACAGAAGTTTGTTGTTGAAACAACCATGCGTCGACGCGCGTTGGCTGCTTTAATTGCGAAAAGTGGGTCGAAATTAGATACAATAAACGTGACGGTGTGCTTGTGCACCTTCTGTGGCATAATCTTTGGCTTATCGGCTATCTTTCTATCTATCTATCTAACGGTTATGGACAATCAATCTGCTCAGGCCGTGACGCCTTCTATTCTATATCAGCTATGCGAAAGGTGGCACTGGCCACTTCACAGCCGATTATGGGCACGCCTGTGAGCCAGATAGCTTTGAGATCCATTAGGGAGTTCTAGCCGGTGGTCAGTTTCAGGCCTCCGTCTGCCCTGTTTGCCTGGTCCAGCATCAGTTTAAAAGGACCTCAAGACACCCGGATTCGTGCAATGCGCAAAACACAGCGCAAAGACAGCGCGCGACTGTCTGTACGCACTGTCTGTACTGACTGTCTGTTCGTGCTTACAAATGTCCACACAATGGTTCGTTTCTTTCTGCTGTTATAGTCCGCTTGTTTTGTTTTCTGTTTTTGTCGCCACGAGACTAGGTCGTCAAAACCGAACCCCCTTTTCACCTTGCTCTTCAATTTTCCTGCAACTTGAAAACGCTGATTTTCCTTTCTGATCTAAGCTGGAAGGTGAAATCAAGGTAACATTGCCATGCTGTAGAATAGCCGCCTCATCGGGATAGTTCGCATGCAATTGCCCCATAATTTATGTGGCACGAACCTGCATAGCCTTGCGACGAGTGTCTGCAAAGAGATCAGCTTTTAGAAAGCGTGGCGGCCGGGACGGGTCAGTCAAGATGAGAACGTTCCCATGGTTCGGGTGAGACTAACTCGGCTGCGGTCTCGCTCCGAAATGACATGTAATTTACAACGTCCATTTCCATTTCAAGCTTTCACGAACCGAAGATATCGGTGGTACATTGTTGCCCATTGGAACCTGGTTGTGGTGTTGACCTAGTATTTTATATATTATAGTTGACTTAAGTATTTTAACCAGCAACGTTTGATTTACAGGGACTCGTGTTCTCAAAAGGCCAGTTCAACAGCCCCAACTGCGTGTACGTAAAGCCGTACACATTCCCTGGGGGCGTATACCTTCGATATATACTTCAACAAGTGCGGAACAAAGCCAGACCTGAATGGAAAATTCTACGAGAACACCATCATCGTGCAGTACGACAACGAACTGATTGAAGTAAGCTCCATTCGCGTTCGTTTCAAGGTATTACTTTGTAAGCAGTGTTTCAGTTATAGTTCTGCCATCTTAATCACGCATGTCCGTTTGGAGGAGACTGCGTTGCCCTTAATGTTCCTTCAGATCGAGTGCTCACTTTACATGTCAGCCTTATTTCAGCCCATTGGGCACCGTTCCGGAATTGCATCATCTCAAATCGTAGCCTCCATGCCCTCGCCATACCACACACCAGATCCACGTGCTGTATGCGCTTCTGTCCGGCCGCAGGTTTGGGATGAGGCGAAGCGCCTGCGCTGTGAGTGGTACAACGACTACGAGAGGACGGCTACCAAGCCGCCCGTGGTCATGGCTGACCTCGAGGTCATCGAGCTCAACTTCAGAGGTCAGCGGCTGACGAACGCCGCCATGGTCTCCTGTCGATTTTACCCCGTTTATTCCCAGCCCTCGTGTGCGTCGCCGCATAGCACCGCCGCCCGCGCTTTTCCGACCGCATCTGAGCGTGCTACCACAGTCAATGCTTTGCCATTGTTGACGGAATCAGCCGCAGCAGGTCAGCTTGAGATGTTTCGATCACTTTCCGGATGTGATCGTGCCAGCGCCGCCGTTTTCCCTCGCTTGTTTGATGACCGTTTTCAAAGACGTTTTCACTTTTGGCGCATGGGTATGGGGTCGCGCAGCTGGGCTTCGAGAAGTGCGCCTCTTGAGTCGGCATGTGGCCAATCTAATTGTAAAAAATCACCTTCTGTTTCGAAGGGCCAAACAAGTTTTACTGGTATTGCATTTCCGAGCAGGCTAACGGATGCATTTGACAATGCATGTCACCACCAGACTCGTAAGATGCATGAGTAGGGCTACTGTCTGCAGCACGGGCTGCTACGTAAAACACGCGCTGGGGTCGGTGGGTCAATCTGACCCCCCCCCCCCCCCTGAAGGTTTTCCAGAACAATTTCAGAACGATGCGGCGTATCTGCACCAAACTTTGCCGCCTAAAATTTTGCTGCCGGAAATTATATAACCGGCCATGTTATACCAAAAATCATATATAGTTTGTGAGGTCGCTGACCTGGGGCTGGTCTAAGTCAGGCCATGGCTTCAGTGAAGGCAATGCTCAAGGAATCTTTCAGCATGATACTGCTACGTAGTGTTGGATGAGGCCATTGAGCTTTAAGATGGTTTCGTAGTGAATTAGGCAATTGCAATGATGATAACGGCAAGTAAATTGGACTTGGCTTAGGTGCGAAAGTCGGGTTAAGGTCAAAACAAAACTATACTGTTGCTGGACAACTTGCTGTATGAGGCAGTTTTGAACTCTCATTTCGAGTTCCTGTATTATAATGGCAACAAAAGATTATTTGTTTTGACTACATGGAGGCCAAGAGAGGTAATTGATCTAATTTGACCTCGATAAACCCTTTGCTTTGAGGATTATGCTGCGCAGGATAGTACTTGGCGTCGATTGGACATTCAGTCGCAAAATCATACCGATCGCTTCTCGTAATTTTTACATTTTAAAGGACAAAGACCAAACACGACCACTGCCCCGATGTGAGTACCAGTAGCCTTCTGCATATCAGAGGTACACATGTTAAGGATGGCTGTGTGAGAAGATCTGAGGACACTTCGGACATCGATCTGGAATTTGACCTTGCTTGACCTTATGTGAACCGAATTCACAACCAGGGAACTCAACATTTGACACAAATCATTTCACATATATACCTATCTGTCCTCTGAATTTCGTGTCCTTAGCCCCCTTAGTTTGTGAGATCTGAAAGGTTCAACTTAAACTCGTCGCATTCAATCTGCCACCCGGGCGCGTGTTCAGAATGAGAAGGAATCTAGGAATGAGTTAAAACGTTAACTTTGCATCCATCAGTATGGATCAGATACCAAGTTGCCTCTTGATGCCTCAGCTGCCAAATATATACTGAAAGGGTTTTGCAGTACGTTCACAACGCCAACGAGCTGTTGCAAGCATTCTGCTAGTTAAACTCATTTCCTGCTGGAGGCCTAGTTGGACCTGGATATATGGTGTGCCGTTGACTCCTCGCTCTTTGGATTGGTGTACTTAAGTCTCCTATCTCCTTCTTAAAGAGCGCAGCCACTTTCAGCAGATTTGTCTGCAATGTCTGGGGTTGGTGGTGGTCAGCAGCAGCACGTGCTTTTTGCAGGAACCATTACCTAAATACCTTAATATGTCCGAGTTGAGCCATGCGTTCGGTTCATGATGACCCAAAGGAGAGTGCATTCTACCTGTAAACGCATGTGATATTCCATCGATTGGTATCACTTGGTGGGCCAGTTAAGTCCAATTTGATGTTATTTTGGGCGGAATACGTGTTACGAACACGAAGAACGCCGCTGAACTTATTTTCTGAAACCTTATTTAGTTTTTAAACTAATAGCGTATGTAAATTTCCGCAAGGCTATCAAGACCAGACTTCGCTTTGCTCGCATGGCTTGCCAGAACCTAGCCACTCTATAAGTCAAAATAAATAGTAAAAATCCCGCTGCTTGAGCACACTAAGCATAAAAAACAGGGAAGACATTTTTGAAGACGCCGTTGCTGCATTTCTTGTCGCATTGACGTCTGGAAATGCCAAAGCACATCATGCCATATCATTATCACTTCATGAGCCGGGGCACATCAGGCTGACTACTGCCGTTCATGGTCACCTCAGCACACACACGGACATTTCTTCTCGCGATACGCTATTTTCAAGACATTTCAAGACATTTTAAAATCTATGCCGTGTCACACCCCTACGCGGTCACACAACGAAATTACTTGTGCGTAAGAAAGGGCCTGTGGCATCAGCATAGCCGTAGTCAGTCGCCACCACTGGGGTCATTTTGGTCCGATAGATACCATAATTTGGGGGCAGGTTTGACTAATTCTGGTGTTCCGACCATACCAAATGGCGCCAACACAGAGCTTCCCTCCACCTGCTGTTGGGCACAGTTGGCTTTTTGTGTGTTAACGGTGTACAATGGAACCAAGACAGAGGTGTATCCTGTAACATTTTAGCATCTAAAGCGTGGTATATATATATATATATATATATATATATATATATATATATAATATATATATATATATAACTGTAACTAAAACCTTTACTAGAGTCATGACATACAGTTGTTGGCTCGAAGCGCATTCGCCGCCAAGCTCACCACAACTATCACAAATTCGCACGCTGGCATGTGCTGTAGACATAACTCAAAATAAAATCCTCCTGAGCCAAATCGCTTCGCTGTCCAACGCCGCCTGACGCGGCAGCCCGCAGTGGAGCCATCTGTCGGCCTTCGGCCGAACTGGCCGGTGGACTCTGGGTCGGGCCGGGCGGCGGCGCGGCCGCCACTCGCGGGAAAGTTCGCACCGCTACCGCTCGCCGGCGCCCGAAGCCCGCTGCCGCCGTCGGCTGTCGCGGTTTCCAGCGGTGCTTGGGCCGGCTGCCGGCCGCAGGCTGGGCTCGCGGCTCCAGCAGAGCCACGAAGGTGGCGTGGCGGGCTGTCCCGACTGTCTCGTTTGCAATCTCACAGCTCCGGTACGGTGCGTGTGGGCTGAATGGTCTGTGGTCCAACTGAGGTGAACCGAACGAAACTGTCATCCCGTTTGTGTTTGAGACTGGCTGGTTACCCTGTGATACGCATTGAATACTGCCAAGTCAGCAACAGGTCGTTTCAGTTTGAACAAGCATTCCAGTGAAACAAGCTGAAGTATGTTTCGCCTTGCAGGTGACAACGTGGACTGCTGGATGGAGATCCAGGACGGCAAGGGTCCCTGGGCTAACCCCGTCACAGGCATCGTGCCCATCGGCTCCACGTTGACCATGGTCGTGGCCATAAATGACCCGCACGGTAAGTTATTCACTTGCCGGGAAAACGCATTTGTAAACAATGCATCCAGCTATGATAGTAAGTTAGGGATTTCAGTAGTGAAATAACTTCTCTGTCATGCAAAGGGTCACCTAAAAATGGTTTATGTCCCACGTAGTGTGATCCAGCAGTGCCATCTCGTCGCCGATCGGTCGATCTAATTACCATGAACGGTGTGAAGAGTATGCGTTGTGTACCAAAGTAGCG
This sequence comes from Pollicipes pollicipes, assembly GCF_011947565.3. Lineage (NCBI taxonomy): Eukaryota > Metazoa > Arthropoda > Thecostraca > Pollicipedomorpha > Pollicipedidae > Pollicipes > Pollicipes pollicipes. The sequence goes on along the minus strand of NW_023597034.1, from coordinate 32,786,552 downwards.
ATGCGGTTTATCTCTCAGACCAATCTGAGTATCCCTTCTGGAAGCGAGGAGGAGTGCAGTGTTCGGAGATGAAGAATTCCAAGTGGACGCCCGCCTTTTTAGATGACAATTGAATATTCATTTTACACATTGAGCTGTGCACCTTTGGTGCCCACTCGAAGACGCATCTGAATAAAACCAGTTCAAACTTCCTTCCTCGTCTGCTGAGCTCGCAGTTCACCAGGACTTCAACACACCATTCACCGTATCCTCCGCCTCAGCCCGCTAAGACATTCCAACTCGCTGTCGTTTCAGCCGAGTTCGACATGCGGGTGAAGGATTGCGAAGCGTCGGACGGCAAGGGTCGGCCCATCTACCTCTCCGACAGTCAGGGCTGCGTGCTGCGGCCCAAGATGATCAGCAAGTTCATGAAGCTGCGCAGCAACGACGGCCGCGCCACCGTGCTCACCTACGCCCACTTCCACGCCTTCAAGTTCCCCGACAGCATGTACGTGCACCTACGCTGCAAGGTGGAGATTTGCCGGCACGGCTGTCCCAGCCACTGCCAGCCGGCGGCGCCGGCCGGCTACGGAGGTCAGCCGGCGGCACCGGCCGGCTACGGAGGCCTGCTGGCGGCCGGCAGCGAGCTGGACCCCGTCTCGAACGCCGTCGAGCCGGTGCCTGGGCCGGAGGTCGTCAGTGTGGGCTCCGTCGAGCAACACACAGCGGAGGAGCGGCAGGACACGGCCGACACAGAGGGTCCGCCTGTGGCGCCGCCTGCCGACGCCGTCAACAACGGTCCACCGCGCCAGCCGACAGCGGCGCCCTCGCGCCAGCCGGCGGCCGCGCCCGCCCGCCAGGAGGTGCCACTGCGCCGGCGCGACCCGCCGGCGCGGCCCGCCAGCGCGCGCAAGCCGCTGCACGAGCGCGTTGACCTGGCGCGCCTCGGCGGTGACCTGGCGCAGAAGTTGCGTGACCTGGTGGCCCCGCCGGCGACGCTCAGCCGCTCGGACGCGGCGCCGGTGGCCGCCGCGCTGACGGACGCGGCTGAAGTGAGCCGACCGACCTCGGACGCCGGGCTGGGCGACGGCGACCTGGACCGCTCCAAGTTCCCGTGGGGGCCGCGCAGTCTGCCGGTGCGCCGGCGCCGCTTCGTGCTGGAGGAATCGGCGCGCTCGGCAGACGTCGGCGTCGCCTCGACGCTCGAGGTGCTCTCGCAGAATGACCTGCAGGAGGCGGCCGGCGCCGAGCCGGAGCGGCGCGCCGTGATCCTGCGCGGCCAGATCGGCGCGGTGCGGCGCGGCGTGTGCCTGCCGGCCGCCGGCTTCGCGGCGCTTTTCGCGCTGCTGGCCGTGGCCGCTGTCGTCTCGATGCTGGTGGCCAGCTTCCTCTGCCACCACCGCCAGGTGGCGCGCTGCGCGGGCGGCCGCCAGCCCACCTCGCTGGTGGGCTCGATGCCCGCCTCGCTGGCCGGCTCGATGGCTGGCTCGCTGCCGCCGCGGCACTGGAACATGGTCGGCTACATTCGGCAGCGACTCCACGTGGTCTTCTGAGCGGCGATGACCTCGCAGCACCGCGGCGGCCGCCACTGCCTCGTCAGGCAACCCGAACTGTGATATTAGAGGACTCGCCGGCGGCCGGGGAGGGCGAGGATGTGTGTCGATAGGAGAAGCGGGAGAGCTGTTCCTGAAAGACTTCTGTGGCGTTGGGGGCCAGTGGAACGCGACGCTGTGCCCTCGCCCCCCCCCCCCCCGCGGGCTGTTTTCGTTCAGACCGGGACGAGCGTCTTACAGGCGCCTGACTCTTGTCATCGACGTGACTAATGCTAGGCGGGCAGCAGATGAATGTTCCCTGGGAGAGACAGACGCAGGAGCGGCTGGCGTCTAGAAAATGGCGACATCGCAGTTTGCGCTCCCTGTTCCTGGTGCGGACGACGTCCCGGGGGGACGGTCCGGTAGACGGGCGGACTTGCCTGCCCGCCTCAGCCGACACGCGCAGGGCCGCCCAGCCGCTCAACAGCTCAACAGTTCCAGTCACTCCCTGAAGAGGCCACTGTCGCCGCGTTCGCTCAACACCCGCTTGTTGCAACCGCTCGGGTCGGCCGGCGGTGCCTGCCCGCGTCCTCGCATCCGTTCGGGCAGCGGCGAGGCGACGGGCCGCGCCGGCGGGACGACGGGCCGCGCCGGCGGAACGACGGGCTGCACCGGCGGGACGACGGGCCGCTCGTCGGGCGGCAGCACCTCGACTCGACGGGGCGGCAGCACCTGCCGGCCGTCAACCACTCGGGAGCTTGTGAAGAGAGAGTACAGGAACGGCGCCACGTGCCCATGGAGTGGGCTCTCGGTGCCGGTCTGATAAGGCAACGAGTTATGACAACGCTCCGTGGAGATGAAAGGTGTGTGACGCGCCGACGTCACTCGTTTGGGTGTGCCTCGTGAGAATCTGTGTTGTTTTGTTCGTGTCGTCAGGTTTTGTATCACAGCCTAGTTAAACTGAGCACCTATAGACCACGTGAACTACGTAGATTTTGTTCCCCATGCCTACGTGAAATTGCCGGCTGGCTTAACTTGGAAACGATACCGTAAATGTAATGTGCAGGCTGGTGCATTTCTAGCACTTACAGCATGGGTCATTCGTCCAAATCCCCGTGATGCTAGCGGCTGCCGTGTATTATTTAGCCTGGCCCATTTATGTACTTGCTCATATTCGCGACCACTGGTCCGCTACTGATTCGGGACCACTGGTCCTCTACTGATTCGGGGCCACTGGTCGCCCACTGATTCGGAACCACTGTCCCGCCACTGATTCGGGACCACTGGTTCACTACTGATTCGGGACCACTGGTCCACTACTGATTAGGGACTACTGGTCCGCTGCTGACCAGGCGGGCCCCCGATGTGTGTTTCGTGTCCAAGCTCATTTTGATGACCCCGTAGGATCTGCGGTGCTCTCGTCAATCCCGTGTGAGATCTGCGGTGTTCTCGTCAGCCTCGTCTTGACTCGTCCGACCTGTCGGGTGCTTTCCGTGAAAACGAGCGCAAGGTGATGCTTGTGAAAGGCAAAAGGTAGTGAGTCGGATCTTCTTAAGAGCACTCGGCATGATGAATAATCATAAAGACAAAATCCATCACCACGCACGTTTTATCAATGCTCGCATTTATTGGCTGAAGGTGTTGTGCCCTATTGTTAATACTTTGTTACGCCGAATCTCCCGCTGCCCTGTCGCTTTTTCCGAGAGCAGTTTTGAATGCCTGTTGTATCTCTGGCTTCACGCTGACCACTGATTTATATGTCTATTTATTCTGCTATTTATCAATAAAGTGTTACAAATGTCGTACCAGGTTTCTTTATATACTGAAGTGTCCTGGAATTCGAGAAGCACTGTTTCATGTTGAAAAAAGAACACTAGCTGCTGCACGTGTTACATGGCAATGCAAAACACTTATCGGTTATAATTCACATGTTTTTTTTTAAATTTGTGAGCCTTGTGTCTAACTTTCACCCCTCACCTGCCCTGGGAAATCGCTTCTTCCTGATTTTAAGCTTTCACTGGTCATGTTAGACGACTTTTTGACGACTTACCTGTTTGACGGCTGTTTGTTTTTACACCGAAATTATGAAAGTCCAACATCGACGAAAAGCCATGTCGCCAGCCTTTCTCAGTCCCCGCCAAATATGGCGAATGCTGTTGTGCCGACATTGTCGATATCGTAACAACCATGCATGATAGTGAGGTGCCCCGCTCATATTCCAGCCACTGATGTAGAGCTATGGAGGACCGCGTCACTTCCAGAATTGTTGGCAACAAAGAGACGATCACCTTGAGGACACCGTGTATTCCAAAAGCGTCGTTTAAATTAGCTGCAGTTTAAGTTATCCGTTGAAAGTGTAGCGTTACTCATACAGGAAGCACAATGTGCAAACGCGTCTGGAAAGTAGACCGAAGCGACTATGGGCTACCAAAAGACAGATGATTCGAGCTATTGGTCAGGTGACACGCACGTTCGCTGTCTGCGCGGGAACGCTGCTGACATACACAAGTCACACACAATATATAATATGAAAATGGTACAACATATCACGAACAACTCAATTTCAGCTCCCATGGGCCCGGAGAGCCGCCGCACCCGACTCATCATGCCTCGTCAGCAGACGTCCCCCGGCAGGTTTCCGAGATGAAATTCCGATGACAATGCCCAACGCCGGTGCGGGGCGACACCTGGTGGCGGCCGCTGGTCGGCCCGCCGCGGGTCCCGTGGGTCCGGGGACCGGCGCTGCAGTCCCACGTCGCCCCCGCCGGCCGCGGGTCTCTCGCTGAGCCCTGCGGAGATTGCACTGCGCGTCCGCCGCCTGCTTCAGCCGCTCCTGACGGGGTTCTGCTTGGCGACCACCACCTCCTCCAGCTCCTCGTCCTCCTCGAAGATGGTGTCGTCACTGCGGCATGGGAGGGTTGTTGGAGCTGACGGTGCCACGCGCGGGCTGAGGTGGGGGTGGGGCTGGGCAGGCAAGACAGCAACTTCTGAGTAGAGCAGGCAACTGTCAAGACGACAGCAGGCAACTGCAATCCGGATGACAACTGACAGGTTTGGGCTCGGACATTGCAACTGAAACACAGGCGTTGCGACCGAGACACCGGGTATAATGAATGCGATATTGATGATGGTGCTGGCGACCGTCATTGCGACAAGGGGTCGAATATTGCGACACCAAACATGCACCGGAGGCATTGGGTTAACATTTCTCAACATTGAACATTCTCAGCATTCACAAATCGCTTCCGTCAATATATATATGCACATCTGTATAACTCTGGGTGCTCTGCCGTGCCCAGCATGTGACCTCTTTTGAAACCCGAAAACACGAAACCCCAGAGAGCGCAGAATACAAATGGGAATAAATTTAAGTCAAACAAACATCGAGCTATGTGCGAAGCACATCACCGGTAAACTGGAACTATTCGGTTCCAAAAGAGCATTCTGCCACGGACGATGGTCCGCCCCATCTGCATCTGCGTTGTCTGCTCGACATCATTGCCAACCACCTGAAGCGAAGGTTGCCTTGTAGACAGCCTTTGATTCATGCAATGCATCCCGTTACCGACTCGACTGTCTGCTCGTTGGCTCACCTGTACAGCTGGATGCAGATGGGCTGTGCTTTACAGTTGCCACTGGGACATGACCTTTTCTGCAGCACGCACACCTTGCCCGGCGGGCAGCTCTCGCAGAAGGGGTCGTTCGTGCTCACGCAGAGCGGCGACAGAGGGCACGTCTTGCCCGGCTGGCAGAGACCGCGCGTGGCTGCGCAGCGCGTCAGGTCTCCGCACCGGAAGCGCACCGTCTTGCACGGATGGACGATCTCAGGCACTGCGGACGAGCGTGGCGGTCAGCGCGACGGTGGCGCCATCGGACAGCAGCGCGTTGCACTGTTAGTGATGGGAGCCCGCACGATGTGGCTGATGTCATGCTGGTAAAGATAGGCAGATTGCTCTGGTCAGGGTGAGCGAGCAACAGATGCAGGCGGAGTCACTAGTGAGCGGCAGTTTTGGCTGCATCTGATGAATGTAGGACAAGTAATGGTGGGAACAGGGTCGACGCAACGTCAGAACAGCAAGTAACTACTTTTACATCGGTAGAAACCGGTGACCCATGCTTAATCCTAAGGCATTAATTTCTGCGAAGCCTTTGCGTGGCTTCTCCACCCTTTGGATGACATTGACGTTAGACCAGACGTCAGCGGTGACCACAGGCCCAGCTCTCTTCCTTTATCTTAATTCGCTCACTGACAGTGCGATATCTTCAAAGTTCAGCTTCTTCGCTCTTATCCGAGCCAAAACACCAGCGGCGCAATCTCCTCTAGGATTATGCGGTTTTGGGAAAACAACGCTATTATCCTCCCCTGCAGCCTGATTCCTCCGACGGTGCTGGGTCTGGCAGAACGGCGCGAGTCCCGACTCACCCCGCACTAGGCGGTAGTTCATCGCCGTGTGCAACACCCGTCACACTATTCTCACACTATTCTCACGCTATCCCCCCAGCGACCAGCTTTCGGAAAGCTACAGCCACTGGATCACGTGGGGTAGAACGACAGTCGGATGTGTGTGACAAAGTAAGCGGACGTACCCGGCTTCTGACACGTGTGCCCGCAGCCTGTGAAGCAGCACTTGTCCTCCTTTTCACAGTTGTAGTCGCTGTCGCAGTCCTCCACGCATTTGCCCTTGTAGCCCTTGGTCAATTTCGGACAGAAGCCCGGTTTCACTGCGGCACGGGTGGAAAGGCGGATTACGGGGAGCGAAAGTGGAGCAACCGCTACCAATGACAAAAGTAGCTGCTGTATCGCAGCTGCACTAAGCCACCCAATGTCTCAACAGTTTAGAAGTGAATGGACCGACAGCCTCAACTATGACAGTACTTACGCGAGCAATTTTAACGCAATTTAACATGGTCAGTGTGTCCGTTTTAAAACAGCGAAACAATGCTTCAGGCTGAAAACTTAACCGCATTGTCGACTTAAGCCGCTGCACTGGAAAGCCAATACGAAATAATGACATGCTTTGCACTGCAGTTATTTGACCTCTTACCCGGTGGGCACTCTTCCTGGGAGCAGAGCAAGAAGCCGTTGATGCAGGTGCAGCTGTTACACTCAATATCAATAATTTCACCATCCTGCTTGCAAGCTGCGAAGGAAGAAACACATTGACGCATCAACAGCTGCTCTAAAAGATAAATATGCGAGCCTAACATATTCATAACTCAAGCTGGGAGATTCCAAAACGCGGTGAAATGACTAGCTAGTTCATCTGGCTTCATTCCTGGCAAAGTCATTATCAGAAGGTGACAAGCGAGTGCCAAAGCTGAAGCATACGAAGTATAAATACGGCATCGGTATCCTCCGCATCTTAACAAAAACCAGCACCTGAATATTTCCCAAGAGAACGCGCCGCTGAGCGCGCCACAACGCACAGGAGTACAGCTCGGCACGAACACCACAAGCTGACCATCATGAGCCCTCCGGCCGGCGTGTGCCTCGCCTCGCGCCCCGCCGCCGCGGCGCCACCGGCGGGCTCACGAGCCCCAGCCCGGGCCGCCACTCACGGATGGGAGAGCAGATGGGGTTGCCGGAGCGGTCCTCGTCGCAGCGGAAGCCGACCTTGCACTTGATCTGCTCGCAGTCCGGCTTGCGGGGCCGCAGGCAGACGTTGGCGCAGCCGTTGAAGCAGCACTTGGAGTTGTCGGCGCACTGGGAGTCGTACTTGCACGTGTCCCTGCACCCGCCGCGCGGCTGCGTGTCGTTGGAGATCTTCGGGCAGAGGCCGTCCTTTTCGGCTGCAACGACAGGGGGTCTCTTGATGTGTGTTCTCCTGTCAGGAGTTGGCGGTGTCGCTGCCCCGACACGCGCGACTGGTTTGTGGACCACAGACCGTGTGTGGGGAGTGCAGGTCGAACTTGTGTGTCCTAATGCCAGTACGAGATTGGTAGCCGGGTGTCACCTTCACATTAACTGCTTGTGGTCTTAGCTTGGTGTACCGAACGCTTGCACCTGGCTTACCGATTTGGCAAAAATGAACTACAGTGGGTCCTTGACCGAGAGAAGTAGGAATAGCTCACGCTGCTCTCATGAGCACATGCCATTATAACATACGTGCATTGCGTTAAAGTTCAAGATGACACATCTCATCCGTCATTCAAAGCAAATCTTAACATTCGCATTGTCCGGTTGGGCAATATTTACACTCGGGCTCTAGCAAGGACGTCTGAAACGATTGCTCATTTGTCATTCTCATTAATGCCATGAAATTTATTGTCACCTGCCTCTTCCGATGTAGGCTGCTAGCATACCTTTCTAAAGGAGTTCAGGAAATAGGCTTTGCCAACACTTGTTTTGTAAAACTCATTTGTCCTGTAGAATCTGAAGCTTTTTCCTAAAATAATCGCATTAAGGAACACAACATTTTTCTGTACCAGGTAAAGTGTTCCCGCTCAAACGAACTGTCATCCTTGACTGGCCTCGGCTGATCTTACGCGTAAATGAAGCATCTGCAGCATTCAGCACGTGCTTTTCATTTCACTGATGGTGTCCAACTCATTCCCAACAAAATCAGCCCGCTCATGGTGGCCAGATCCGGGACAAAACGCCGCCCGCTTGACCTGAGCACGTGTGCAGATTGGCATCACGGGGTGAAAGTGCCGCGTGCCTTCGTGCACTTCCCGTCCGGAGAGGGAAGAGGCCCCAGAAGGGGCCGGCCGCGCCGAACCGGGCCCGTCCGGCCCTCTGCAGACCGTTCGCCGAGAGCGAAAGTCGCCGCCGGCCCCTCCGCCAAGCGCCGTTGCACCAGAGCCGGGCGCCGCCAAGAATGCGACCGGCGCGCCGGTTACGCGGCGTGTGCGGGCGTGCCGGCCGCTACGCCCGCGAGGGGGCGGCGCCGGCGCCTCTGCGGCGCGGGGCGACGCCGGTTGCCCAACTGGGGCCCGTCCGCGGCGTCCGCCCGGGCCGGCCGGCAGTGGACGCCGTCGCGTGGCCTCCCGCCCGCAGAGGCGCACTGCCAGCGACGAGGCGGTGCCGGGTCAGGACCTCTCGGCGTTGGCCAATGCCGCGCCTGGTGCCAGGGTCTGTGGCGCCGCCAGATCATTACCGCTGGGCGGCAGTGAGAGTGGAGAGCGCAGGCTCGCCGCTGTTCAACGAATCAGCGCGGGCGATGGGTGCAACACGTTTGGTGACACGATGTAAATCGCGATCGCCCAGTTGCAAAATCATCGCGGGAATGGGATCTAGCTCACCGGTGTTTTGGCAGGCGGAGGTGCAGTGATGCTATTCACAGCTTGCTGTATGTGATCGCATTGTAAGACGCATTGCGTATACGAATACATATACAGTGATGCTCCTGTTAAGCAATGACCTCGTCAGATATTGTTTACGGTCGTTTCCTGGCACACAGGAAGGGTGTTTCTGCACCCCAAAGACTGTGCCTCACTCCCAGTGAATGTTTGTGGATGTGAGGCATGCTTCGGGAACACATGTGTTCGAATTACGAGTGGGCGAGTAGCTTTAATGTCCTGAGCCTAAGTACCTTTAATGCAGCACCGGCAGTGACGGGTGTACGGTAGTGTGTCGTCTCCTCTTTCCTCCTTTTCTCTCCCCTCTCTACCCACCGGGCGGTGGCGAGTACCGAAAATTTGTTTTCCCTAGACTCGTTCTGATCTCAGCCCATGAACTCCCGGCGGTAACAACACTCAAACGGGCATTCACCACCCTGGACTCCCCCCCCCCCCGCCGCTCGACGCTGTCCACTGACCTGTGTCGAAGCACTCCGCGTCACCGATCGGGTTCTCGATGCACGCGAAGCCCGGCTCGCAGCTGATGTCCTCACACAGCTTGCGGAGGTCGGGCGCCACACACACGTTCGCGCAGCCGTTGTTGCAGCACTTGAAGTTGTCCGGGCACTCCGAGTCGTACTGGCACTCGTCCTCCCCGCACTTCTTGTACTGGTCCGGCGTCCACTTGGGGCAGCGACCGTCCCGCGGCTCTGGGGTCGAGGGGCACGCAGGTCAGGTCTGGCCAGGTCAGGTCGGGACGGACAGGTCAGGTCCACTTGGGGTAGCGACCGTTCCGCGGCTCTGAGGTCGAGGCGCACGCAGGTCAGGTCTGGTCAGGTCAGGTCGGGATGGGCAGGTTAGGTCCAGTCGGGTTGATAACCTTGGAAACATGCGGTTCGGCAAATCAAATTTGTTGCAAGCGGGACAAGAACTAGACTAAGAAAAGTTACTGTAGTGCAACTTGGCGTATGTCTCACTAGAAGTTTTCGTAGTTGGCTGCATGGCCATGAAAAAAGCGAATGACATCTTATGAACAACGGAACCGTCTGGAAAATGCTTCCCATCCAGTGCAATGCCTTGCGATGTATCTGGCAGGTGCCGTGGACGACACACCCCATTAGCGTAGCTCCCCACATTCAGTTCGACGTGCCAGATGCGTTTCCCTGCCCGCTCAGCCTCCGCCTGTCGCTGACCTTTGCTGACGCACTTGGCGTCATTGACGCCGTCGTCGACGCAGGCGTAGCCTTCCACGCAGTTATGGTCCTCGCAGCGCCTGCGCAGGTCGGGCGGCACGCACACGTTGGCGCAGCCGTTGAAGCAGCAGCGCTCGTCTCCCTGGCACTGGAAGTCGAAGCGGCACTCGTCCTCGCAGCTCCTCGTCTTCGGGTCCCACAGATCCTCGGCCGGGCAGCGGCCCACCTTGTTGGCTGCGGGTGGCAGACGCCGGAGTCAGCGCCACAGACGCCCACACGCTCAAGGGTCAGCGCAGGTCAGCATGGGTCAGCGCAGGTCAGCAATAGTTAGCGCAGGTCAGCATGGGTCAGCGTAGGTCAGCATGGGTCGCCGCAGGTCAGCAATAGTCAGCGCAGGTCAGCATGGATCAGGGTAGGTCAGCATGTGGCAGCTCAGGTCAGCATGGGTCAGCGCAGGTCAACAATAGTCAGCGCACGTCAGCATGGGTCAGTGCAGATCAGCATGGGTCAGCGCAGGTCAGCATGGGTTAGCGCAAGTCAGCAATAGCCAGCGCAGGTCAGCATGGGTCAGCGCGGGTCAGCATGGGGCAGCTAGTCGCGCCTTGCTGTGCAATGACCAGGGTGAGTAATTTCGCTCAGAAAGCGCTCCATGACAATATGGTTAATATACGTATCGTATCTAAGCATTACTAATTGTCGTATTAATGCAACCGAATTGATTACGCGCTTAAATGGCACAAATATTATAATTTCCGCTAAGTATAGCTTGATGCACTGACGACTACGCTGGCAACTTGGAAAGTACGATCTGCAGTTAATCTAAGCGGCCGCATTGGATAGAGCAACGCTCTTTCAACCGACCTGGGACCTGTGCGACCAACGGGTGGGTCGCGTTCTGGGCCCATGCTCGGGCCGGAAGAGCCCAAGCCGGGGTCGGATGTCACAACGCGGGGTCATAGGTCCGAGCGTGTTGTCCCAGCACGCATCCGGTCGGAATGCGCCGCCTCGCAGCCCGATCATTACCTCTCGTTGGTGCATGTGTTCGTACAGGATGGGTAACTGAACGCAAGCGCTTACGTTACAGCAGTTGATGTGTGCCAACTGCGGCCGACCCACCTCCAGTGCAGTGCACGTGTGATAAGCCTCATGAATGCGCGCATCTATTCGTTTCGATACAGGTGCACGGCGCCATGCGATGAAGCCGACAAAATGCAAAAACTTTCCCCTGCACATCGCGCCGTTGAAGTAATGCGTTGTTGTGTACCTTCAGCGCGCATCCTTATGTGTCCCGTGAGGATGCAAAACAGTGTGGGTGCCGCCAGCACAACTGTCGCGAGACGAACGATGTGAATCACCTGGAACGTCCTGCAGCAAACGCGGGGGCGGCCTACGACTGCAGCAGGTGCAATCGGTCCCTCTCCAACACTCACTCGTGTTGACACAGTAGGCGTCCTTGATCTTGGCAGGGTCGTCTATGCAGGCGTGTCCCTCTTGGCACTGGAAGTCGAAGTCGTCGCAGGTCTTCCTGAAGACGGGGTCGAGACAGACATTGGCGCAGCCGTTGTTACAGCAGCGCTGCTGCTTGGGGCACTCGGAGTCGTACTTGCACTCGTCCTGACAGTCGCCGCGGTAGGCGCCCGGCCTCAGCGGCGGACATTTGCCGGCCTTGACCTCTGCGGGGTCACAGGGGGACAAAAGGTCAGCGAGTTCGGTGACATCTGAGGCGAGGTAAGGCAAGGTGAGGAGGAAGGGGTGGTGAGGGTATGCAGGAGGCTGCCCGATAAACTGGGCATTTGAATGCATAGTACAAGGTTTGCATGCTGTGGATGCAACAGGTCAAATGTTATGGAAATGAAGTTTTCATGATATTTATCCTTAACATTTATTATAAAATGTATTAGTGTCTATTTGTGACTCGCTCCGTATGTTGTGCTTTGTCACTAGTGATAGACGTGTTGGCAAGCGCGAGCAAGTGACGAAAATTTTAATTTGCACGTTGTTTTGCGTTGCTCTGAGCGTCTTGAGTGTTCTAAGCGACATCCAGTCAACACGGCATCCAACCAATAGCTGGAGACCGCAGCACGTGACGTAAATTCAACGATGACACCTCTGATTAATCGTGCGGGCTTCAGAGCTCTATTCACTGCCCGAAAACAAGTAGCTAGGACGCTCACTTCGGTTTAGCATTCAAATCAGGTAGTCTCAGTCGCGGGTGTCGCTCCTGCATCGCACACTGTCTTTCTGCGGCTAGGCCAAGGTGGTATGGTTGTGGTTTGATGCATAGGGGAATGAATTTTCGCCTTTCGCATGCCCCATGAAGCCAGTGCGCAGAAGCCAACGCACACCACCTCCCCGAGATGTCTATGTCAAGGCCCGGCAGAAGCTGCAGCCAATGGCAATACTGGAATGCGGCCGACGGCGCGCTGAAAACTGTGCGTAGTTGACATCACGGGATATTTTTCAACGTTCAAGGTCCCAGAACCTTGGCAATGAGTACCCATCGGAATCTATGTCCGCATTTGTGCCCTCATTAGGGGCGTATGTCGGCAATTTGCCACTCTCCGCTGACCACATATGGAATTTCATTACTTTCAGGACGTAGATGAATCAAAGTCCCCTTCAACGGCGCGTGGAATTCCTCTCGCGATTTTTGATTCCCCATCAAATCTTTAGAAGATCGGAGGTGGCCTTCGGAAGTCGGCGGCCATTTGTCTCGATATTCCGTGCAGTTCGGCCCGGATCATTTGCAGCAGCACTAGAGCAGCTGGTTGGGACCATGGTCGATGAATGCCGTGACATATTGATGACGCGCGGACATAACACCGGAGCAGTCTACCACAACAAAGCAAAGCTTCACGCCCACTCAGACACATCAAACACTTGTTTTTTAATACGCTACGAAGTCCATTGCAGTGCTTGATTTTGTAAATTTCCAGTTATGTAGACTGGGTAAAACTTGTTTCAGGACCTGCGGCGCATCTTGACTGCTGGCAAGGATAATAATATTACCCAGCTTAGTACTAGAAGCAATCTCTGCCATGCAGTTGTCTAATGCTTGTGATAAAAGAAACCACTTAGCAAAGAAGTGCTACGAGTTCAAAAGAACGAAGGGTTATTTGTCGGGCTAATTTAGTCGTGACGACAAAGGAAGACGAGAGGCACAGTCGTGAGCTGCCTTCCCTCGGGTGGTCGTTTCACAAACAGCGCTGCAGAACGCTACTTCCTTGTTAGTTACAAGCGACTTTTACGTCCCTTACGGCTGCCGAGTGCTTTCACGCGTCATTGTGTGATTATCACACCGTCTCCTTAAACTCCCAAGCGTAACAGATGGGCCGTTTGTCTCTCACTTTCTATAGCGCGCTGCATACCTCTGGTTCGTGGCAGACTGGCGCAGTACATCTCACAGAAGCCGTGCTCGGTCGCCTTGTTGGCATAGTGCAGGTCCTCGAAGTACACGACCAGGGGGCGTCGGGACGGTTCCCATTCGGACCGCACGGGGAGCGGCGGCGGACCGCGAGCAACCTCGCCGGGCCGCGCTGCAGCGGACGCCGCCGCCTGCCCGTAGGCGGGCCGCCCAGGCGCCGGGGACGGAGGAAACTGTGACGCGGGCCTGTACCGCCGCTCTGAGAGCGGAGCTCTCTCGGGAGACGCGGCATTTCGAGGTGGCGCGAGCCCCTCACGCGGTCGTGACGGGACTGTAACGTTCGTCCTCTGAGGACGCCCCGGGACAGTGAGCTGGGGACGCGCCGCCGCTGCCGACGCAGACAAGGCCTGAGCGGCGGGCCCTGCCTCTGGCGAGGGCCGGTACACACTGAGCAGCTCCTGATGCGCTCCAGGAGCCTTCCGAGCCGGAAGACTCGTCGCCGCCGGCAAGTGCGCACTGGGCGGCGGGAGGTAGGCCCCGTGCGGCGGGAGGTACGTTCCGGACGGCGGGAGGTACACACTGCCCGGCACTGAGTTCAAGTCCACCACAGCGGGCGGAGAGTCGAGCCTCCGCTGCGTCAACGGCAACGCTCCGCCGGCGCCGGTGCCGACGACCGCCACCGTCCAGCAGCTGAGAACGAGGACGCACTGGGCCAGCATGGCCCGCCGCCTCAAACGACGCGCCGCCGCGTCGGACCGCTGCCGCCCTCCGCTGGGGCGGCTCCACCGTCACTGCGGCGGCTGCGGCGCCGGTGAGCGAGGAGGCGCGGCGGACCGTCCGTGTCCCGGGACACCACTGGCCCGAGGAGCCCTGGTCCCGAGCGAGCCGGTGACCGTGCGACCTGACCCACCGCCGAACAGACTGGCTCTCTGCCGGCGGCCGGCCCTTTTATGGCCTCACGCCGCCGCCCGCCGGTCGGCCTCGGCATGTGACGTCACTGGTGTCGGCGCCGGTGGGCCCGGCGGCCAGAATGCGCCCCGGGCGGCTGCCATTGGGGTGACCCTGAGTGAGAACGGCTTCCGATCCCACGCTTCGTTTGCGCGTGACAAATTGCGATGGTTTTTCGGTCGGTGCCGCGCAGTTGGATTGGACAGTTGGAATTCGACGTCACTAGATCAGTGGGGCTCGCCAATGACCACAGTCATGGAGAGACATATCTTAGACCAGTGGAGGCTTCTGGGGCTGATTTCTCCGGAGTCATCTTGCTGCGACGGATATGAGTACCTTAGCCCTTAAGTTTTCACTATGTACGGAATAACGAGTGCTTACCAGATTTTGAAAGCAACACTTTTTACATACCACTGCATTCGTATTTTTTAGAACACAATTTCTAACCAATGAAAACCTATTACGTGATCATGAAACTTTGGGCAGCACGATGACATAATGGACCATTCAGCTCAAAGAAACTATGTTCAGTGCGACTCTCTGCGCATTTCGAAGATTTGCTATGAGGTCTGTGCCGCAGTCCGTATATATTCGTTCAGAGAAGTTTTCAAACTCTGTTCTGAGGGGAAGTCGCAAGCGCTTCTTTTCGAAACGTCAAAGAAATGTGTTCCCTCACATCTCCTTTGTAATGCGTCGTTAAATGCACGCGGGACATGTTTAACTATATTCAGCTGTCCATTAACAATCGGCAAATTAATACTGCATCGGTTCCTTTTGTTGTTTCGCGTAGCTTACGCGCACCTACCAACACTCGTATCTGATATATTTTAACGATGCTAAGAAGCAAACAATCGCAGTCAAGTTTGAGCTAAATGAATCAAATCCCATCTTATTCATGCAATCCCTGGGGCTCGACTGCACCATGAGACGTCACCACTGTGTGAGAGGCCATGTGGGTTCACGTCCAGAAAACGCTCTCATCTGAATCGTTGATGGTCAATTGGGAAATAGGCTTGACCGTCAGGCTGGTTAGCGGAGGTGCAATGTAAGGCGCAATTACGTACCATGACGCAACATGGTACGTACTGTTACAGCAAAACCTGCCAGTCGAACTGAAATCGTTCTGCGTGGTTTGTGGGGTCGGCTATTTTGCAGCGATCCATGCTAAAGAGTCTGATCCCACAGCCATTCGTGGTAAATGAACAGTCGAATTTGTTAATATGATATCCAATATTATTTGAAAAATATATGTTGCCTGTATTTCATACAAAGAAGGTATGCTGCCACCAGATCGGCGGAATTTCGCATCATCCAGTGTAGCAATACTAACTTGTTTTCATAGGTCCTGGAATTTATATGTGGAAACAAACGGGTAAATGACGCCCTCGTGGATTTTTCATGGCTAGAAAAACAGCCTATATCTGAAACGCTAATCCGATAAAGCGCACCAGCCTGACGAACCAACCCTCGCGAAATTGATATCCACGTGCGTTGTGGCGCACCACACCCCTGCCCAGACATCCCGAAGCGGACCTTCCGCAAATTTGTAACGTGTCTGACGGACGCGTGATATGTTTTGGAGATAGCGACTGCCTAGCACCCTCGTTCGTCCAAGGCTGGTTGGATTTCCTGCCGCATGTTTCAGTGGCTTGGAAGCTGTCTAGATAACGCCAGCGATGATGTCATGCTATATGCTTATGCATGACATAAGATAATCCAGTGTAGAATCTACCAAAGCCGAGAGCAAACGTGTAAAAACGTGTGCTTGCACATTCCAAATGTCGCTAATTGACGGTACATGCGAGCCTGAGCTGCAGAAAAAGTTTATATCCGCATCGTCGGTACCAGACAGACAAGGGATGCGAAAATGAGTCAATGCCAGTTGCTTGACCTTTATCACTGGCTAATTGCCTGATCAACCAGTTAGCAAAACAAAAAAGGTTGCATACCTTGAGCTCATCCTCCATATGCCTGTAACGCGTGACAACGGACTGCGAATGCGAGAGAATGATGCAGCAAATTTATGGAGACAATTCTGGCACACTATTTTCAATCATACCACATGAACATCACAGGTGAAGCACGCCATAGCCGGTATATGCAACAACGTAGGGCATTGGTGACACCGATGCGGCGGAGTTAAACTTCATGGTGAAAGTAATTGTGGCCCCATGTATGATAAACAACGCTTATGTGATTTTTTCTTCCACGTTCGTTCATGGCCGACCCGTCAGGTTGTTTCAAAAGAGGCCAAATAACTCCTCCGCACAAATGCACAAAAACCTGGTTCAGACCCAGCATGCCACCATTTGCCTTTAAGCGGTAAAGTGAGACCATCTGATTTCATTTCATAACTGTTCATGACTACATAACTTTACTATATATAGCTGCTTCGTGACCTTGAATGACTGCAAGCTCGCAATCTGCAAGTGTTCCCATGGTATTGGTGCGCGATAAGATATCTGCTAACCTTACCTGGCTCATTTCTAAGTGTATAACATTTGCACCGATGTCATTACGAGCTCGAGTCAGATGCAACATGACGCCGGAAAGACCCTGGACACCAACATATCAATAGCATGTGCCTTTATAAAAGAAATTGGGACCACTGAAGACCATTTTTAATCGCATAATTTCTTAGCAAGTGCCGGAATGCTTCTAATAGTATGAAGTTTTTTGGTTAACCAGTAGCGCACACCTTGTGCTGAAATATTTCTGCGATGCCTTGACTTCGACATGGACTAGATGCATGGATGGTACAACAATGTGGCACAGTATTGGTGTCCAAACGATATTTCACAGCAGGCAGGGCTCTGCTGCACAACAAATGGCAGTGTTCTTGCTGTTCTGCATTTGCTGGGGATGAACGGTTGCCTCTAGTTTGCAGTTATGTCTTCTTTTTAGAACACCTGAACTATAGAAGACATTGATGAAACCTATTTGTACACAAGCGACCCATGATTCACGTCACGTATCATCGGCAGCACGCGAGGGTTATCACCTGACTGGACTCAGAATTGGCACCGGGCTCATGAGCTCCGAGGACGGGAACTAAAAAAATCAATTAATTTCACTTTGAGTCGGAGTCTGACTCGGACCCACCAGTTAAGCAGCGGACTCAAATGTGGCCAGGAGCTAAAGCTAAAACGGGTCAAGACTTGAACCTCTACAAGTGAAGAACAGGAGCTATTTTTTCTCTTTCCCGGCATTACCTCGGACCACACCCTACGTCATAACGGCATGGTATAAGCTACCACAGCATTGCTACTGCGCGGTGATGGCATTATGTTTCCATATGGCCCACAACTCCACACCACATCCCAAACGTTGTAACATAGCGTTCTCTTAACTCTCAACTTCTCTCAACTTCTCTTCAGAATACAGTGATCAACGTTCCGATGCTGACTGGGCGAGACATTAAGTCATACGTTTAATTTGGGCCGAGTTGGCTCAGGTTAGGTCTTGTTCCACGGATCACTACGACTGGCATTCCAAACGAGCTTTACACCTGCCGCTCTATACTCATGATGGTGTCGATCCTATACGCTGCGCGAGGAAGCGTCGAGCTCAGACTCCGACCCAGCGACCACGGACTCTGTCGTAGACTTAAAGTGCTGGGAATCCGGCTTCGACGCAGACTGGCACATATGCAGTGGACTTGAGCGCCGCCGTGATGAAACCCACACCCGGACTCTGGACTTTGGATGCTCTCGTTTCACTTTAAGGATTTGGGACTCGACTCTGTGGGACCAAACTAATTCTGACAGTCGACGTGCCTTAGCAGTCGGCGTGCCCTGGCAGTCGACGTGCCCTAGCAGTCGACGTGCGCTAGCAACCGACTTACCCTATGTCTCAATCAGCAAGAACAAACAACTGAGGACTCTGACTTGAGTCCAAGACACCACAAACCCGACTCGTAACCTGAATTCCGCTTCTGGGACCAGGCCCAAGACTGATCGGCAACTATGCAAATACAACCATCCCCGTGCATGCCACGTGTGCAAAGTTCTCGAGAAGGCCGAGTTCTCCGTCCGGGCGGCCCCCCACTTTCCTGGCCAGCCGCGCCATCTCCTCTGTCGCCGGCGGACGCGCCAACATGCATAGCGGCATTTCTGGCGCGACCCGCCGGTTTTTGCGCGCGGCATTTCCTCGTGTCTGGGGCGCCGCCGGCCGGGCTCCGGGGCCGGCCGGCCGCCCCACAAACTGATGCTGCACGCCCCGAGGAGCCTACTGATTAGCCGGCGGGGTGCGCGTGTGCGCGTGACTGCCCCATGGTCCGGTCGGGACCACCCGGCCCGTCCAGGTGAGTGGCGGAGGCAGATGGCGCACGCGTGGTGGAATGGGTCGCCCGGATTCGGAAGTGAGTTGGGACATGTGCTCCCGGCGTGAGTAATCGATGCGGATTTTTGGGTGGGCACCGGAAGTGGCCTTGCGTATGCGATAGTGATGATTGAGAATTCGTGGTAACTTACAGGCAGCTGGCAGGAGAACCTGTAGGTGATTCAGAATTGAAAGCCTAATTAAAATGAGGAGAACCACTGCGGGATGAATATTGCAATGAATCATTTAACAGGAAAGCCGGTATCATTTCACCCACTGAACTGTTCTCCGAAACCGTGCTACTTAGGAAAGGATTCATCACAAATTACTGGGTTCCTGATTAACTTGGATCTCCGATAACCAATAATACCAGCAAATGTGTCTACTTTAAAAAATATCGAAAACGGCGGATGGTTGATGGTCTGGATAGGGGCGTTGGACATGGATCGAACGGGGCTCATGGTCTGATACGGTACCGGTCCTTGCGCTGGACCAGTGGCCCAGTGATAATGGCGGACAGGCTGGCTGTTAGTCTTACCTTGGTTGATTGATCCTTCGGCCACGTACGCTGCGGGGATGAAGGCACGCCATTAGCGATTGGGACACACCCGCTAATACTGATTGGCAAAAGCAACAGCTGGTGGTATGTATGGGAAAATCCACTTGTTCCGGTCCACGTGAATAACGTAAGGACGTCCCATGCATGAAGCTTATGAAAGAGAACAAAATAATTACGGAAAATCAAAGCATATTTTCTGCGGTGAAGCATGGTCACAATTGTCAGACAGCTGGATCGGATGGAACTTACGATGCAGCTAGCCAACTGGGACATAAATGTAATGACCAAATACGCGGAGTTTCTGATCAGTCACATGTCAACCAGTCACAGCAGTCTGAACCACAACAAAAGTCCATGCCAACGGCACCACTGCAGACAGCAGCGCTGCTCCCCTCTCCCACTCACCCTGGACACAGATGGCCCCGTCCTCCTCCTCATAGCAGTCCTCATCTGGAGCGCAGATCTTGGTCGCGCAGGTCTCGCGTTCTGCAAACATAAGCAGTTCAACGCTGTGAAAGCTGAGATGACATGCCATAGAGGCACGTGCCCAAAACGGGAGCGCCCTGTGTATGGAGCTGCTCTGCAGGATCTCAGCCGCTGTTATTCGCGTCACGCCCAGGCTCACAGGAAACGGAGGCATCACGTGAGACGGTTCAAACTCGGCTCCGATGCTCATGGCCTTAGCTGCCTCGCTATTGAGTTTGGCTTTACAGAGTGCACAGCGGTGGTGGAATGTTAAGAAGGGCTCTGTGATTAAGCGCACTTGTGCCTTGCGCAGTACTTTATGGTAAGAATCAGCCACATGCTGCTGGTTTTTGTTTTAGTTCAAGAAATAGCTGGCTGGAGCAAGACTGGCAAGACTGTCAAGCCGACCTTTTTTGTTGCCTCTTTACAAATATTTAATGTGCCAATCTTTTTACTCAGGCGAAGTCAATGGAATACTTAAGAACGAAGCATGTCGCTCAATGATCGTAAGCTTCATAAATCTCTCCATGACATATTCAGTTACCTTTAACTTTGCATGGCAAGACATTTTTGCAAACGATGAACTAAGAATCTGATGGCACCTAGAATATTCCATAATTTGAACACATATATTAATGTTTCATCTTTGACAGCCGTATAATGTTCGGACATTCCTCGCATTTGACATGCGTGACGCTGGGAGGAGCCGTTCACATCTGTGGAACGGGGGTCAGGCACCTGGCGTGCGCATGCCAAACATTTCAGACACGGGTTAGCAAGGAGCAACTCTCCTGCTAAAGAGTCATTTCTTCAAACCACCCAAGAGGCAATCAGATCTCTTAAAAACAGATTATTCGCGTGACCCTGACAGGCCCGACTTGCAGCTGGCTTTGACCTTCCTCGCCTGCACCAACCAGAACGTAAATTCCTCGCTCGTACGTAGGGATCTACGCACGAATTCACATGGCGATGAAGTGTACAGGTTGTAACGGAGGTTTGCGAGCTAGTCGAATATTCTGCTCGGGCTCCGAGCAAATGCCGCTTGGCGTCTCGACAAGCCTGCCATCTCTTGACAAACAGCACAAGCGCTAGTTTGAAGATATTCCCTCAATGCGAGCGGTTCCACGCAGCTTGTCCAACAATTCTTCCTTCCCATGTCATGAGGTGACTGATGGGAAGACAATGATGAGAAGGTTGGCCTGCTCAAGTGGCTGCAGTGAACAGCTTTCAGGGGATAACAATTAAATATTGTGTACATTTTTGAGAGCGTGTAGCATTGTTGGGGAGGTGTGACCGCCATACCTGCCAAACAGCATTATCTGCCCACACATGTAATGCACACCTTTTATCATTAAAATAATACGCAGCGAGGTGAGCATCGGCCAGAAGGGAAAAATGCGTGTGAGATTCATGCACAGTCCCCAGGCCGCCAGAATCTACGCCAAGACGAGGCGTCAAAGTCCATACATGCTGACGTGATGTTCAAGCACGTGGCGCTTTGTGATTACCAGCCTTCTTAATATTAATCCCCGGATAGCGAAATGCTCAATGAAACTGCCCTAAAACACCCGCTACACAAAGTTTTACGTGTGCATGTTTTGGCGTTTAAAACACTCTCCAACACAAGATGGCTATTACGAGCGTCGAGCACCAATGAGTAGCACCAACATGTGTGCAGTCAAAGGTATAAGTGAAATAATTTTGGAGGCGACTCTCTCAGGCTACGGAACTGCCTCATTACCCTATGTTGGCGGCTGTGTTTAAGTCGCAAGCACAGCCTTTCGGCCAGGCATGTCCTGCTGCCTCGGAATGCGGACAGGTGCAGCACAGTGCCATTTCCGCGGCTCTCGGTGTATTTCCTGACGGGGTTACAATGGAGGGTCGGCTGCACCTGGCGATTCGCTGGTCCGGACCAGCCTTTGCTCACGCTCCTAGCAACAGAGCGGTATTTCCCTTCCTGGATTCGGAGCGCCATTTTGGACGCAGTCAGCTCGCGTTTGGCCCGCGCCTTTTTGATCCAACTTCTCAGTGTCATCACGTGCATCTGATTGCAGATTAAACACACTTTGCCTAAACCTGTTGCAACTAATATATCTATACGCACCTTTTAGTAAATGGCACTTCATCAGGCGTCAAGAGTGCTATTGCTAGTGCGTTAATCAAAAGCGACACCCGGCGAGTTGCACAGATGGCCACTCCGCGGTGATACCCCGCTGAGCCTGCCATGGGGAACGTCACTGAAGTGAGTGGCGATGTCGTTCGGAAACCAGACATCTGGTCAAACAGCAACAATGTAGATCGATTTAGTTTCGGCAGATTAGTGGGAAACACTGGATTTTTTCGGACAAGCAGACTTGATGCATTTAAGACTGCGGTGTGTAGCACTGCAGTCCTATGTCGTTAAAATGATATGACAATCTCAGCATCGCAGGGTAACTTTAGAATAACATCCAAGCAATCTTATGACTGGCTTATGTGATTTAGGCAAATAACTGACTAACAATATCTAGGAAAATCGAGTAGCATGGTGTGTCACATCCACGTAGTCAGAAGCTCCGAGTGGAACTGAGCACCCAGCGAGACTGCGTCTGTGTTCAGCAGTGCTGCAGGTCAGACTCTGACTGTGCTGGCGGAGCCGGGCGGCTCATAGCTGAGCACTCAGCGAGACTGCGTCTGTGTTCAGCAGTGCTGCAGGCCAGACTCTGACTGTGCTGGCGGAGCCGGGCGGCTCATAGGCTTACCATCTTCGCGGAACCCTAGCTTGCACTGAGCTGGGCTCCGCAGGACTAGCTATGATGGCTACGATGTGATGATGGCTATGATGCATAGCTATATATGATGCTATATAGCTATGATGGCCTCAATCCACGCGGTTTTGAGTTGGAGGAACTGGTCTCCACTCACTTTGATCAAACTTGGGAGACGACGCTGTCCCTGACACGCGAGCCTCCTACACTCATGTTTTTGTGTCATGAATCGTGCTTACGATCGTCGCTTTGTGATTGCCGAGATACTCGTTGACGAATTATTAAAAACAGCCCAATCGATGTGAAATGACCTGAACAAGTTTAGCACCATGCAATACGACAGGCTAACTGCAATTAAATAAACTTAAAGTCGAAGCTGGCCTGATCACTTCGGCGCGCCGGGTTCGAGTCAGACGCGGCAGCGCGCGCTGAGCTCGTACATGCGTGCGGTGCTCCTCATGACAGTCATTCCCGCCCGCCCGGCTACACTTGCAGCGAGCGGCGGGGAGCGTACCTTTGACGCAGCGGGCGCCGGTGAAGCTCTCGTGACACACGTAGCCGCTGGGGCAGCGCTTATGGTCGCAGGTGTACAGGTCTGAAATGGAGAGGAGCCGTCAGCGGTGTGGGGTGAGAGAGCGCCGCGTACTGCCTCGGTTCAGTATGCAGGCCTGCGCGATGGGTATCTAAAAGATGTGACATAGCCAGGGTGAATTCTGTACGGTTACAGCGTCATGCATTGGGAGATAGACGCCTGGTATTTTCTCGCGCTGGTACTTCTCTTCTGAATACTTTTCCTCTCCATGTATGTATTTTTAAGACGCTTGTTCATTTTACTTGCATTTTTATCATTTCTTATTTTTCGATGGATGCGTGTTTTGCAGAACATTTTTCGTTTCATCAGCACGCCAACATACTGACAACCACATCGTAAATATTGAACTAGATCGAAAGCCAACATCTCATCCGGATGAGGTGAGAACAGCAAGCAGCCGAACTCACCGAAATCGGGGCGAACTCACCGAATAGCGGTTTCGGTGGCTCAGTTGACCTAGCGTACATCAGGGTTTGCGTACTAGAAAGCGTGCTCATGTGATTTGTCTGTCCACAGAACACGTCTTCAGACTGCTAAGTGTTGCGGACAAAATATCAGCCACCCATCAGAATGCAAGCGGCTTTACAGGAAGATTCAGAGTTATTTGCATGAAAGCATAGCCGCCATAGTGCCTCCATTCAAACACAGAAAACAATGGGGTCGGGACGAAGTTCTTTAACTTTAAAGATGCTCCC
Source organism: Pollicipes pollicipes (assembly GCF_011947565.3). Lineage (NCBI taxonomy): Eukaryota > Metazoa > Arthropoda > Thecostraca > Pollicipedomorpha > Pollicipedidae > Pollicipes > Pollicipes pollicipes. The sequence goes on along the minus strand of NW_023597034.1, from coordinate 32,762,880 downwards.
CTAAGAGCTCAAGGAAAAGATGAATAACTGCACCGTGGCAGTTCTCTTACTCGGGATTTTGCAATAAATAAGATGGAGGGGCACAACCAAAACGAACATTGAAACGTGATTTTAATGCTCCAAAGGAGCGCAAAACTAACTGCATGTTGTAAAACAGCATATGCTATTTTCAATTTTTCTACTTTTACGTGTCTTCTACAAAGCTATCTGGCTTTGTTCACGTAGAATCTTAACCTAGCATTGCACGTTAAACCGCGGCAACAATAGCCAGTACGGCGACCATTCTAGAATGCAAATAATCTGATGCGCGGAACGCAATATAAGGATGGAGACCGTGATACACTGTGAGCATTTCCAGTTCACATCACATTCACATAATATAGATCGGCGGTGTAGTTTCCTATTGAAAGGGGGAGGTTTCAGTCCCCTATTTGGGCTCCACCTTGCTTCCGCAACTTTGAGAAAAAATTGGGTTGAACCGTGGAAAATTCGTCTGTTGACGAATTTCCGGGCAGGTTTCGAAACTGCTCACGGTTCCCCTTCCCCACCATCTGACTGCGAAACTACGTCCGTGGTGTAGATGAAGCGTAAGCCTTATCGTTGATTGGCACTATCGCACTATTCGTTTCGCATCTTCTCAATAGATGGCGGTAGCGATTCAACCTGCATTGATCTACTGCTCCGCATCATATTAGACCAAGGTCGATTTTTGTGCACCAGGGCCAAATAAATTCAAACTTTCCGGTTCCTTGATTTTGCTGCCCGTCATTCTTTTGTCGCGATCTCAATGTACCTGAAACGTGAACGTGGTTTTGCGAAGGGAAGGACCATCTGAACGCGCAGCCCGACGCAGCCGGGCTCGAATACGCCGCATCCAGGCTAAGAAGCAATCGCGCAGCAAGATGAGCTGCTGTAGTTTTCAATTGTCAGAGCTTGACAACATTGAATGGTAACTGATTGTTGTTAATTTTTAGTAACTCTTGAATATTTGACAACTAATGTTTTAGCACGGTGACCAGCGTTTTGTCGTCGGTGGTTGTTGAGTGTTGTAGCCAAAATATACGAGGCACCATCCTAGATACTGAAATCAAGACAAGCTCCAGATAGCCATGTCAGATCACCTTCCCTGCGACGCATAAGCCAAATTTCAGTGAGGTACTCTCATACGTGATCCGCTAGGTAGCCTGACATTCATTTCGTTCTGCGGTGCAAGCTTTCGTGCTGACCAAAAACATCATGCAATGTCAGAGCGCCCGGTGCGGTATGCCCAACATCCATGCCAAACAAAGCAGCTTGTCAAACACCAAAGCGTTGCAGCGCCACAAATATCACCAAATAGCTGCCGCATTAACATAGCAGCCTTGGCAAGTCGGCCAAGTGCCACGCTAATCCGGCTCAAACGCCAAGACATGCCTTTGTGGACATGTCATCTGAGGAATCCAGCCCGCGGACAGAAAGTCCGCACAAGCCGGCGGTGCCAGGCGGGGGTTGGCGCGAACCAGCCGGCCGCCCCCAGGCACCGGCAGAGCGGCTTGGGTTCCAGTGCAAACCTTGGTGACATATAGCCAACTCTGTCCCTGTCGGCGAGGCTCTTCTCGACGAACTCTGGACGTTGATTGATCATCATGAATCGTATGGGACCGATCCTACATGTGCCTTAAACGCATCAGCTTGTTTTCTCTCTGCTGGGTTCTAGAGATGTGTCTTGGGATCAATGTGGGCTAGTTATGTGTATGTCCAGCGTCAGGCATCAAAGCGAAGTGGAACGTGTGACAAGGTATTATATCCTACACGAATAATCCAATTTTTTCGCGTGGATATTCACACGTCACAAAACATCAGGAGGCACACATTTTGTTTGCAATTCAGTGAAAAGGCACGTTTCAGAACCTATATCTATATTTTCGTCAGATTCAAAAAGGCCTGGATTTTCTGCTTGGTAGAGCTAAGGCTTATCTAGCTTATCATGTTGTGTATTTCATCTCCTCGGCGGGAGAAGCATCAAAACCGAAGAAAACGCAAATGTTCGCCTTTTTTATTTCCCAATCGTTGTGAGATTTTTTCTCCAAGCCATAATCGGTGACATCTTTAGGATAATCATCATGGTAACTGAAAATGGGTGTATCGAAATTAGAATGCATAACGAATTGCTTCGGACGTCATGTGACCAGCGCGCCGGCAGCGCCACCAGACGGCCACTCACGGAAGCTGTGACTCCGACTCACATCCGCCGTCGAGACACATGGCGCTGGGGGGCGGGAGCAGCATTGGCGCCGGCAGTGGCTCGGAAGGCTCGCGGTGATGAATAATGACGTCATCACATACGCGACCGTCTTTCAGCGTCGTGTATGCAATAAAGGAAGCGGCAGTGTCGCGTGCGATGTCCGAGGGAGAACGAACGTGGTATTCGCTTGCCGATGTACGGCGCAGCTGACACAATGGGCCAGCTCCACATGAAAGGAACTCAAAGCTGTGAATTGCAACGGCCGCAATGGCACGGCTTTTCACCTTCACGGGTGGTAGGACCTCTGTGAGGACGACCACTGATGAACAATGACAGGGAAGCATGGCAGCCCCCCCCCCCCCGTGCCATGACCGAGTGGCCATTTCACGGCCGAGCCCTGCCTCCCTCGCTCGGCCCATTATTTATTTAAAGTAGCCAGACGTCTTGCTGTTTGACCTAGAGCGACAAGGGTGGCCACTGTAACTCTCGAAGACGGATGTGGCGTGTTATGATGTGGTGATAGTGCTGGAAAGGATTTGGGCAACAATGCCGGATGGAACTTAGCATGCCCTGGTGGTCATGAACGGGAAAGACTTTTACTTATCCGACTCGTTTCGGCTTAAAAGATTGTGCCTACAGAAAAAAATCGTAAACCAAAAATGCAGAAATTTGCGCAATGCGCTCCTTAATCATATGGTATGCTTTTCAAGCCCGGAACTTTCTCTTTGCGCCGTCATAATACCGCAAGGTTCTGGCGGTAGCATGGGTGCCATGTTTCTGAAGCCGACAACCGGCGGGCGACCAACGCATGAGGGCGGACCCACCTTCGACGCAAACCGCTCCGTTGGGGGTGTCCTGGCAGACGTAGCCTGCGGTGCGGCACAGGGAGGCGCCCACCGAGGCGCAGTCCGTCCTCACTGCAAGGGGGCAGGTCAAGGTCAGACGCGCCCTGAAGTCACACGCGGCTACCGGCGCGTCCTGGTGGGCGGGTGTGGCTGCCAGCGCCAGGAGGTCGACTCAGGCACGGAGGCCAGCAGCCGTGCTATTGGCGGCACGCGCAGCAGGGTAAGGACTGTGAGCGCGCCTACCAATTACGGCGACTAGCGGCTGTCACCGCAGGCTCCCCGCGGTCGCGCCAACGCGTCAATCATGGGCGCTGGCCACACAATGGAACGGCATTGTTGGGTAAGATTACAGGCGGGGCGGTACGGCGCTTACCGTGGTGAGCTACTCCTACCATGCGCGATTTTTCATGGGAACTTTCTAAAGTATTCCGGGAGCTTCTTTTTCGCTGTAAAACGTCGAGATAAGCTCCGGTTTGTTCACTGTCGATAACCGCAACAACAAGCATGGGACATATTTCACCTTGTCTGACGTAGATCCGATTATCCTTTACATATCAATGAGGTACTGGCACACCGATCCCCACAGCATCCCCAAGAGAATCACCACGAATGAAGGTCAAATGCGTCTCGATAATCTGTGCTGAGTGGTCATCTAAATCTGACATGACAGACCTGTGTGCAGATGTCGATGATGCACGCAGCTGCGAAATACATATATACTGTGCACATTTTTATGTGACTGACGTTCAACGAGGACACAAATGCACAGCTTAATGTTCTAACCGCCTCAGACTAGATGTCTCCGGTAATGAGAGGAACGCTAATGCACACGACATCGAACATGACCCTAATGTCCGAGAGCATTGCGGTTGCTTCGCATACTTAGGTGAACAGTACATAAGCCTGCGCTCTGGTGCGATGACACATAACCGCGGTCGTGCTTGGCACACACAGGTGGGGTCCGTGAGCTGGGATCCACGAGCCATGAACTAGAGCCAGAGGGCCATGAGCTAGGATCCACGAGCCGTGAACCGGAACCAGATGACCATGCGCTGGGATCCGCGAGCCAGGATCCAAGACCCGGGAGCTACGATGGACAACTCGAAACTCTGGATCCTAGATCCTGGAGAACGCGGATCCTGAATCCTGGCGATTCATGCGACGGGGGCGGACTTGGAGCGGTACGCACGTGGCTTGACGCAGCGCCGCACGCAGCCGGCCGTGCAGCAGATGTCGTCCCCTTCGCAGTCTTCGTCCACTTCGCAGAGGACGCGGGCCTTCTTGCACGGCCGCAGGGCGGTGGCGATCAAAGGACAGTGCCCCACCTTGGTGTGAGCTGCACCGGAGGTCAGTGTCAGCCAGGGTCAAGGCACGCGATGGTGGCGAGGGGGGGGGGGGGGGGCGGCGAGATGAAAACAGACCCCGCAAGGCAACCTCTGGATCGTCAGCTTTATCCTTTCGTATGAGCTGTAAGTCACGAAGGCACTTTGCAGAAGCTGCAGTAGTTTAGCCGCAATCCCTATGCAAGCGTATAGGGATTACGCTATCTATGTTAATCGTACATGTCGTGTCTGATCGCCATCTCGGTGGCATACTCCATAGTCTTAAAATTTCTCGGGAGGTCGCCGTTTCACTAGTCAACCGAAAACACCAAATGAAGGGAAAGACAATACAAGCCTTGCCATCTACGTACACTGTTAAAAAAGTTGTAGGAACGCTGAATTTCTAACAGCAGGACAACTTCGCAACTCTTTGAAACATAGTCACAAGCAAAAAGAGGCAGGGTAATAAGTCAAAAAAGGGAGAGAATGGCATCAAAAGCAGGCCATCTCGTCTGGTGACCAAGTGTTGGCTCCAAGACCGAGGCACCTCCTCATATGGCATCCCCAGCTGACATATTAACTGTCGCGCCTGGTTCAGTATGCCAAGCTCCGCAGGCATCGGCGCGAACACGAGCGCGCGCGACGCGGAGCATATTCACCATGTGTGGGTCAGGGTCGCCGCCGAGTACAGTTAGACGGAGGACGGAGGGGTGGCGGAGAAGGCCGCCCGGGAGGTCCCCCGACAACGGGCCAGCTGGCCAGAGGTCAGCGGCGGGCGGACGTAAGTGACGGGTGGGCAGCGAGGGAGTGGCGGGATGATGGCAAGGAACGGCCGCTGGCAAACTGCGGGGAGTGTCGCTGCAGTCAAGACTGGAGTGAGACGGAGCAGCGTGGTGGGGACAGTGGCGGCCTGCAGAGCCCACTAACGAGACAATCAGAAACGGCCTGCAGAGCCCACTAACAAGACAATGCATGTCAGCAGATGGGACGACCAGAACAGGCCTTGCACGGGAGAGACGTCATGGAAGGAGGCGCGCCGAGCTGGGCTGGGCAGCCAAATGGGACATTAGTCAGAATGATGGGGAAATTGGGCCCGAATGATCGGAAATGTACAAACAAGCAATCACAAGCTGCCGCCTGGAAAGCTGTCCCGTTGCTGAAAGCTGAACTCAAAATGGGTTCCTGGCTCATCTCTCTTCGATCCATGATTGGATAACGAAATCTTTTTGCGACGGATTTGTACTTTTGCACATAGCGGGTCACCAAATAACTAAAAGATCTGTGCAAACTCAGGCTTTTTGGAATTTCACCTGGGGTTTCAACACTTACAAAATGTTTTGAAAATGCTTTCTTTCAAATCACACATGGTTTGCCAATGATTATTATCTTATTGAAGTAACTAACGCACAGACAATACAAATGGAAAATTATGTCGCATACTTGCAGGATGACAATTAGGAAAGCTAACATGGAACACTCATTTTCTTTAAGTGAAACGTATATGCTCATTATTTTGGTGATGTAGCTACTCGTGTTCGGCGACTCAAAAGTTTTTAAGCTGAAGAGAGTGTCTTAAGAGTGCACTGAAGAGCGTCAGCGTGGAAATGTCAGGTAAATTCAGGAAGTTTTAAAACAGAGCACGAAATGAGTATGTGTACCCTGCCCTCCTCTACGCCACGCCCCATCCTACATCCCCAGATCTTTTTAAGATCTATCGTCATCGATGCTTGCTTCTTGTGCAGTGTGCTACGAAAATTGTGGCCACGTGATCTGCGGAAACAAACTCGCTGTTGGAAAGGCCGTCCAGTCGCGAATTAGGAGGCGCAAGTAATTTGTGTCACGCAGGCCAGCTTAGCCATCACTGCGGTCACATAATTCCTTTTGATCTGCAAGCAGAGATAGGTCCACCCTCTAACTTGACCAAAACCACAGAATTATAGCCGTCACCGAATATTTCCACTGAATTCGGAAAAGCGCCACTTTGCTTTACGTCATTACCGTGCTGGGGGAGGCGCAGGCGGACTTAATGCGGATTTGGTTTTAAAAGCGGAGATTGCCTTGACCTTTTGCTGGTCTTGTGAAAAACCATATGTTAAATCACTGGGAGAGGAACGTTGAGCCTCATGTCACTGTAAGATTTCGTGTCGATAAAAATGTAACAAGTTTAGGCATCTAGTCCCACGAAGCAAAATACATCAAATACAGCGTCAAGTTCAAATGCGAAAATGCTAAAACATCAAACTGCCTTGCATTGTGACTGGAACTGGTGGCCAGAAGTTCATGTGCCGAAAGAGTAAATGAGAAACGCAGAAACTCCAGCTGCAAGGCGATGGCACTTACAAACGCATACGGCCACGTCGTGCTTCTGTAGACAGCTGGCGTCCTCGTCACACACAGTCTCCGCGCACGTCGTCTTCGGCCCTGGCGAAAACACGTCGCGGTTATTGGCGAGAAGAGGATCGGCTGTCCGTGATGAACGAAACACACACAGGTTCCCCCATCCCGCCACTTCTAAATATGTGTTATGAGAGGAAGACGCGTCCTTTGTTTAGTTTGTTGTGGGCGTTCCCAGGCCTGGTTGTCAAACACATCCAATGCGTCCAACACGTCCAACTGGTTGGTGATTGAACCCCGCAATATCCCGCGCCGACGGCCGCGGAGGCAGCGAAATGCTACAGCATTTAAGCAGTGGCCAGGTTTGAACTTGCCCACGACTTGACAGATGATTGTAGCTGCACGTTTCAGCAATTGCGCTGCGCCGTACTCACAGGAAATCTTAAAAATGTGTCTTAGACAAATACCCGTTACGGAGCGAAACACACGGAACTCTTTCGATCGGTTCTGGCGATTAAAAGAGTAGATGCTTATGCGGTAGATGCCCATCAGATAAGTTTCCGTTTGGTCATGACATAACAAAACCATCTGTTCGGAAAGGTCCCACGGGCGGCCTTGGCCTCAGTCTCAGCCTTGTACATGACTTCATTTAGGAACACATCTAAATGTGAATGCCAGTAAATGTATGTGCAGGAATTGTATGAAATCACTTCGGCGCGACACACACTCGAAGGGCTGATTGATGTTGCGTTACTGCACAAAGAGTGTGGCGACGTAGTGACGGCCCACTGCGATCGATTTGCTTAGTATGTGGTTGATAAGGGGGTCCACTGCAACAATGCGTCAGTTTCATACAGTAAGCAGCCTGCTCAAGATATTAGGTTGGTTTGATAATCATTTTGCTCAGTGACCGACTTCATCACGGGTAAATTTGAACAAGCTGTGAATTAAGCAGTCTGGCGAAACAAAACAGCATTTTTAGGGGTCGGTCACGCTGAAACACCGCCGCCAGTGCGTGTTCAGGACACTATCTCAGCAGCTATAGGCAGATATTTCGAGGCTGTCATTTCTGTCTTAATTTGTTTTGACATGGTGGACCACCCAATTTTACATTTTGGCAGTCATGGCTAGTCATGCCATCAGGAGTCAGATCTATATGACTGAAAATGCTCATTTCAGTCATTTTTAAGCGCCAGAACAATACTATTCGTGCTGACTAGTTGCGCTAGATCAAGAGAAAACGAACACGCTTCTGCCCCACTAGACACTGCTCCGGTCGTAATAAGCCACACCGAGTCACGTACTTCGGACTACTGTTCCGCAAACATCGTCACTCAGCATTAAAAATAATAAATCGCATGATTTTACGAACTTGATTTTGTCCGAAACTGGCATTGGCCTTGACGTTGACAGCAATACCGAAGAATGTTTTCTGGAAGTAAAGACCTCCTTTCCCGCGTCATCAAGACCGCATTGCTCTAATGCCCATTTCAACGATACACAAACATTAATTGAGGCCACATGACCGTGGTGATTCCGCGGCCATGGCGGGTACAGTTGTCCAACAACCGTCACACTATCTTAAAAGTAAATAAACGACATGACATATGCCTCATCAGTTACATATCATCACATATCATCAGTTACATGTGGTTCATCACTTTAACTCATGTCACAATAACGTTTGTCGGGACAACCGCCTGCCATTTGGATCCTTCCGACCTTTCTGCTTTATCTTGGGGCAACAATTACTCAAGGCGAACAACATTGGAGAAATACTCGAGACGACACGGGGTGTGTCCCCGTCTTCGGGTCGTCCGTCGCGTTCGTTTACAACACTGCACCTTTTCTTTTCGATTGGACCATTTCGGTTATCGTTTAATCAACTCGAGCCTGAGTTGATAATGTGAACGATGAGCTTATGTGCGTTCCGATACCGACCACTATTGGTGCGAGTGTCTAGGCTTCTTCACGCTGGCTATGTTAAGCTCACTTGTGAACACGATGGTCGGTTGGCAGCTTTATCGGATAATCGACAAGGCGTAGTTCCAGACTGTATCGTTAAATGGGTACACATGCACTCACTGTTAACGCATTCCGGTCCTTTGGCCGAGTCGATGCAGTAATAGCCGCTCTTGGAGCACTTGATGTTGCGACAGGAGGTCCTGTATTCGGCTGAAAAAGTTGGAAGCTGCAAGCATGTTCACCGCATACTTGCATGACTGAGTGTCACCATAATGACATTCCATAATAATTTATAGATGTGGTATAACTACATACTTTAATCCATACGCTTGGGCTTCAAGCGATGAATTGTCGGGACTGTGCTCTAACTTTCCCTCCATACCAACTTTTTTCCCTGACCCAAATGTAAGTAAACACAAATGGGACTCATATTTACTTGTGATGTCAAACGAAGACCGACACTTCTACAAGGCCGCCAAGTAGCGGTTCGCCGCTTAAAAATCCAGCTAGACGAGAACAGGTTTAACTGGCGCCAGACATGCAGGCAAAGGTGGCTGTAGGCGTCCGAAGAGTCATTTGACCCCTGGCCTCTGACCAGATGGGCAAGGTCGGCGGGCGCGAGACAGTGTCCATGTTACGCAATGGGCCGGCCCGACGGGCGTGACCAGAAATCGCTCAGGCGCCGGGCTTAAAATGGAATCGCGGCCGATTCGACGTCAAAACAGCGCCAACAGGTGCCGCCGAGTCTGATGAACCGGGTTAACTGATCGCTGACTGGCCATGTATGCGCTGACACGCTGATCACGTGGCATCAGCGCAGGCCTCACAACTCAGCCACGTCGGGGGCAGGTTACTCACTGGGCTGCACGCATCCCATGTCGCCGTCGCTGTTCTTGCAGCACTTGAGCTCGTGCGGGCACTGGTGGTCGGTTTGGCAGAACATGCCCGGCCTCAGCGTCAGGTTCTCCTCGTTCGGACACAAGTTGGGCTTCTCGCCGACTGTGAAGATGAGCGGTATGAATGTGCTGTGTCACGCGGAACTGAACCGCTCAGCGTCAGACGCTCACAAGCGTATGGTTAGTGCTAACTGCGCGTGTCTGAGCAGACTTTTCGGCCATCTTCTTCCATAATGAACTTCTTGGGGCCTCTAAATGCTTAAATAACTAAATATTCATCAGATAACTTTTCATATAGAGCAGTCAGCATCAGCTAAGCAGCCGACCTAAATGTCAAGAAAGTCACTCTTATTCTATGACAAATAACTCTCATGGTGCACAACAAGAACGTACAACGGCATAAGCGCTGACAAAAACCAAAGCGATTAACCGAACGGTACAGGAATGGCACCGTTAACAGCAGCACGGGGCGCTGTTCCAGGTACATGACGTGATCAATGCTTTAAAGCCCATTTCGTGCTCTGCGGCGGCACAAGACGATGTCGACCTTCTGAGGCCTTGTGAGTCAGGCAATTATTCGCAGTTCGCAACGCCGCGGCTGAAATAGCCGGCCCCTACCATTTGGACCGGGGACTGGAGATCTGCGAATTCCTCTGTGACATTAAGGGCTGAATTTTGCCAATCCAAGGTCAGTAGCTTTTTACTGACTAGTGATTATATGAGCAGTAAAGCTCTGCAAGAACCAGCCTAGTCACGGCGCTACTAGGATGGCATCACTCGTGAAGAAGAGATCAAACCTACGCGAACAGAGAATGTGGCTGAATTATGCATGAAGAAAATATAGGTGGGGAGTCATAACCTGGATAATATTAGTCAAAAACATCGTGAGCTTAGGTAGTCAAGGCAAAATAGTTGCACGGAAAATTCCGCTAGATTTGGTGACGTTTTGACCGGTTTCAATTTAACAGTTTCTCGTTTGCAGTGATTTGAGTCTCGGTCCCGAATGAGATTCGGTGTCTTTTTTAATGCACAATGCCCAACACAAGTCGAATGGTCAAAACCCACCTCCAAACCCATGCGCAGTTCTTGAAAACACCCACCCAAGTACGAACATCCAGCAAATTTTCGCCTAAACGGCTGGCCACCGTAACGTGTTCCACAAACCAAAGACCCGTGAACTGATGAGCTAGATGCCAGCGCATGCGTTTTCGGCCACGACCAAGCAAGCCCGCGCCACATCTACGTGACCTAAGAAGAGGTCACAGCCGAGACAGCCGCACGACATCGCGCACCGTCCCGCAGCCCGCTCCGGTAACGGTGCGCCCCAGCGAGCGACGGGCGAGGCCGGCCGCGCAGAGCAGGTCTGGGGCTTCGCGCGGCCGGAACCTGCCAGCAGGAATCCGCGCGGACGAGTAGGATGACCGCACGACCGCACGCGGTGGCCGGCGGCGCCAGCCCCGGCGCCGTGACGTCACTGGTCGGCGTGACGTCATTGGTCAGGTGACCTGTCGTTAAGTCGCAGGCATCCGGGTCCCCCGGCGGACCGCGGTCACGTGTCGGATTGACTGGGAGGGGGGGTGGGGTGCGCCTGGGTGTGCCCCTTGCCGAGGCCACGGTTCGGGTCTCGCTAGTCGCGCGCGTGTGACGGTCGCCTGCACTTGATATCGACCTCACATGTTGCAACGAGCTTTATGTAGCTGTGGCATCTCCGCCGGACGAACAGGTCTGTTGACTCGTTCGATCTCATTATGCAACGCGAGAAAAAGCTCGAGGCTGTCTGAAACAATCAGAGGCCAGGGAGGATGCAGAGTGTTTGATTGCTTGTCCGGCGTAGTGATTCGCTGCGTACGTTCGAGTTCGCGCAACTAACTGAACTGCCTTTGATTGTGGTATTCAAGCACTCCGTTCAGAACACGTGCCGTTGTATTTCGTATGGAAATAGATGCAGCCAAAAATCGCTCTTGAGCGAGGATACAAGGGTGTTGCTTTCATTGCATCCTTCTTCGAAAGAAAAAAATCACTTCTTTGTAATAAATGATACAACAGCGTTAGGGTAGCTTACAGTCATTTAAGTTACGCGATTGGGACTGGAAGGTAGAAATGCTTCTCTTCTTATATAAAATCGATGTATTGTTTTCAGAGTCAACTTATACAAGCGAATTTCACTTACGGCCAGCTCGGTCTTCATCATAATCAGACATCATTTCATTTTGTTTTGTAAAGACTTGTTTTAGACAAACATGCATTCATGAATGCCACCTTCGTTTTCCTAAGAGGTCCGCAGGTGCTTCAGCGAACTCCACAATGCTCCCTAGCTCCCGGGCCCAGGTGCCCATTGCGGTATCGCTTCCACGTACTTTTCGAAATTTATCCGATTTGCGGTGAGAGAGGCTCCACAGATCTCCAAATCTGCCTTATAGTCTAAGTAATTCTCAGACAAGAAGCTTGTTTCCTAATGGGTTTCTAGGTCACACTGACGTTCTACAGCTCAACCTCGTATTTCTTCAGGCATCGTTATCAAAATAAACCCCTTTGGCAAAGCCAGGCGGGACACGATAGCTCTGGAGTTCTACGCGCCTCGTCATATAGGTTAGCTCGACATCAGAAGTAGGAGTGCTCATCACATCTTCGTTGGTCCTGACACCCATGTTTCAAAATGGCAATAATTATTTGGTAGTTTGTGGGAGAGTGCACGCCCAAAATAATGTATCCACCTCCAACGTGACACACATTTCCACAAATTTGAATCGCTGCCTGTGTGGCAACGCTCCCTTGATACACCAACCTTCCTGAGCCACTTGGCACACTCCACGATCCTTCGGCGCCGTCACACGAGGCGACCAGTGGTTGCTATGCCCTCCAGGCCTGGTCTTAAGCACATACATACGCCCTTGCCGCAAGGAAGGCTCACCGTCGACAGGCGGGGGGCGGAGCGCCATTTTTACGACGGGCCGCGACCTTGCGAGGTCACTCCAGCGGTGGTCCTCGAGCGGTGCACCGCGTGACCTCCGTCAGGATTACTGGCCCCGAAGCAGGGGGCTCACTCGGAGCCTGTCCGAGCCCATCAGATGGATAGCGCTTGTAGGCGCATCTTCACAGGACCCGACCCGGCGGCTTCGTCACCATCCGCAGCTCGAGCACCGTGCAGACGCCCGATTTCGCAGTAGCGACCGTCCTGAATGCTGAGCGCCGTCTGACGCCGGCTTTTGTTTCAGTCGCTGACGTGGGCCCATATGTCGATGTCCTAATCAGCGTCGGGCCCGCTCGTGTCTCCCCGATCTTTGTCACATTACGCGCCTCGTTATGCGCGTCCGTCGCTCTTGGCTATCGTCGGCGTGCGCCGATCGCACGCCTTAATCCCCGGCGTCCCTACAGCGCGAGCCATACACGTTGTTAACGCGGACATGATATACGCCGCACCCAAATCGGCATTAGCCACCGGCCATAAAGTCTCGGAATGCACCTGCACACGAGATTGGCGCATCTCGCGCCAGACGGCGGGATGGTGCCGTCGCGACCCCCGCCCCAAACGACACGCGACCGGCGGCGGCGGCGCGGTAGCGCGGCCGTGGACACCATCAGCGGACACGTTTGTTGTGTCGGCCGGCTGACTACGACCTCCGAAAACACGCCCCGAGTCTGGCCGGCACGGCGCGTGTCTTCTAAGCCGGGGCGCTGTATTCTGCACAGCGCCAGGCTGCGGACCGCGAGGCTTCGGCAACAGAACTCCTCGGCGATGGCTAACTAAAGAGGGGGCATCTGCGTTTTCCTCTTCACAGTTGCCTCACTCACAAACTCTTGTCTGGAGGAGTTTGTCGAGGTGAGCGCTGATACCACGTTCACCCGGGGTGACTATGGTAGCCTCGTGGCCTGTGGCTGAGCGTCACTGACGTGCCTGCCACCGAAGCAGCTGTACTCTCGACCCCTCAGCTCGAGACTTTGCTGGCTGTCGGTCGCCGTAGCTTTGAGCCGGCCCTTTTGTGCATAGCGTAGGCGTACAGCTCGCCCACGACTGTCCAGTTGTTACATAAGACACTGCTAGCTACGTTGGGCTGCCGTTGGACGGTGCCAACTGCGCTTCTGATTTCCCAATGGGCTTGACCCATTTAGTTGCCTGATAGGAACCTTTGAATTATCAAATTATTTATAGTTACCAAAGTACCAAATAATTACTAAATAGTAACTAAATCACCAAATAATTTTTTTTAAATATCAATAATTAAATCAAGTACCAAATTTGGCATGGTCGTGCGAATAGCGAGCGCTCGTTCTGCATCGCTCAACAATCCCTCCGCCATTCACACCCAGGGACGCCCTGGGCTTTTCAGTTCGATTCGGACCACTACATTTTAGCTCAGATTGCTGCATTTGACATACGATTTTACACATTTCAATACATTTAGCTTCACCCGCAACTCAGCACCGTCGTTCCCATCGATCCTAAAATATGTTATCTTCTTCGAACTGAGTTGCCTGCTACGCCTGCTTATGCGCCATCTCGTTACAGCCTGTTTTAAGGAGCCTTGTTTCCACTCTGGCTCATTCGATGTGCAACCATCCTTTTTCAAGAGTTCCCAGACACTGACCCGTTCTGCCAGAGAACACACAAGAGCAGCAACTCCTCGACTGGCCTGATGACGTAGGCTGATCAAGTGACCTGGGCTGATCTGGAGATCTGAACTGACCCGGCTACACGCACTGTACTGGCGACGCGAGCAGATACGGCGACCTGAACTGAGCCAGCGACGGGGCTGACCTGGGGAGCTGGACTGACCTGGTGTGGAGCACTTCCTGCCGCAGGGCGAGTCGCAGCACTTCTCATTGCCGGGGCAGTCCTTGTTGCCGATGCACTGGTCGTCGCGGAAGAAGCAATGGGGCGTCTCTAGCTGGGCAGGGCAGAAGCCCGGGTCGTCTGCAAAACAAGCCGGCGCGCTGAGCGCAGACACGACGCGGCAGTGGGGCTTCGGCCGCCAAATACGAACGAGGAGGAATGTGGCGGGCAGCGCGGCCGCCGCGTGGAACGCAGACGCCGGTATGGCCATTGTTGTTCTTTTTATGCGTGTCGTGCTTGATACGTTAGAATAGCGCTGTCCACGCCGGTCTGCGAGAATGGCTGGTGAGCTCGAGAGGAGCGCTTATTTTGATTGAGCTGTGGAACCGGAAAGCAGGGACAGCAAAATGCGGATGGCACTCGGCTCCTTTACTTAATGCCGGCCGAAAGTATTAGCTATGCCGCGAGCGTGCGCTGCGATTTGATTGTAAACATCGATGCAGTACTTAATGCACTTGTGGCGACCAGGGGTGAGCGGTATAAGTCCGGTAAGCTGCGAAAAGATGAGGAGAAGTGACGGGAGTGGGAAATTTGCCGCTCCCAATTCTGAGTCACCCAACTTCGCTTCTCCTCGGAGTCAGACCGCCGTTTCCGGTTGACCTAAAGTGGACCCGTAAGCCTAGATTGATCCTGACACGTGCTAACGCGATTTTGACACGTCCTCAAAAAGGTCATCTCAACACGGTCTTAAAACAATCCGTCGTTAAGCTTGTGAATGTCACATTGCGGTGTCACGGGAGAACGCAAATCTTAAATTCGTTGAGGCGTGTGCCTGTTTCTAAACGTGCTTTAAGGAATAGGTAAATCCATGAATGAGATAATAGTATTATCCTTACTCCTCGGAGAAAAACCAAGAGAATGGAGATGTGGGTACTTTGAGTTTTCGGCAACATGTTGTTATCGAAACAATAGCGGAACAACCCTTCTGCTCTTGTTTCGAAAAAGGCATCTTGCCCAAATACCAACCTATGTCTCCACTCTCCTGTTTCTTCTCCGAGGAATAAGGTTAATACTACGGTCTTTTCTATGTGGACAATGTTCCTCGCTTATGCACTGAACATCTTACGTCATGAATGATAAGTTCATGAAATCCATGGGCTGTACGGGACTAAATGACGCATTTTCCTGACAGATGAATAAGATTTGTCATTGCATTAAGAAGGCTACCCCAACGATGCGACTGGAGTAAATGGAAAGCTTTGACGTCAGTTTCGTAAGCATTGTGCATGCTGTACGTATGTGGTATATTGGCCCATTCATGCTCAGTTCTGTATTACAGTACGAGTTGGAATGAATATTGAGGTTAACCTGGGTTACTCTTAAGATAGTTTTGCTATAGTAGAGCAAAATGTAATCGATTTTAATGGATTGAGAAGCATTTTTATGGGTCTCTGATATGAATTACACTTATCTATAAAAATATTAGAACCTAGGGGAGTTTGAACTTCAGAAAGAAATTCCGTTGAGGTGTGCATTTCACTTAAGGCTGGTCATTGAACTGCATTTCATCTTGAAAATAGAATATTTGAAGATCTCAATGGTTGGCGCAGTTCAATGTGCTCCACAGCCACACTCGCCCGTTTCACTATCCATGAAACCAAGTGAAACTATGTGCGCCACTCGCTGACTGGAGGGGCGGGGAGGGGCGGGGAAGGGGCGCTTAGCACCCGGCATCCTCCTGCCAAATAGTGAACGCATTCTGTGTCGTGCTGTAAAACCAATTCACCACATAACCTGTCACGGTGAGATGACAGCGTAATAGTGATGAGGGGTCAAGGTGAGGGGTGAACAACCACGCAGTTGTATCGCCCCGCAGCCCAAATCATCCCCTACACAACCCCACAGCACGCGCATTATCACTAACACCACCTCTGGCAGCGCCAAACCCGGTTAGCGCCGACCGCCGTGGCCCGCGGCACCCGCTCGCCGCTCGCCGTCGGCCACCGGAGTCCGGACCGCCACTCACCAGCTGGCTTGCAGATCTTGCCGCAGCCGGTGCGGCAGCACTTGCCGGAGCCGGGGCAGTCGGCGTCCTGCTCGCACCACTCGCCGCACGGGTCGTTGCCCTCCGCCACCGGGCAGATTCCCGGCCTCTCTTTCGCTGCGGACGGCACAGAGGGGCGCGGTGAGAACGGGGCTGGTGTGTCGTAGTGGCGCCGCTGGTGCGAGCGCGTGTGCGGAAGGGGAGCCGACGAGGCCGGGAGTGAGGGAGGCGCACTGCTCACCCGTCCTTGCCGTGGGAGCTGCACGTGGAGGCTCTCCCAACGGACAGCACTCAAGGTGGACGAGCATTTCTGAATGATAAGCTGCAAGTAAACTCCTGTTTTGTTTTTGTTTTTTGCTTGACCCACATTATTCTACTCTACCAGGACATCCCATGCATTGTGGCAATTCGTGGTGCCATGACAAAGTGTTCCGACGCCCCGACAAGATATATCCTAAGGTCATGGCGTTCTGCCACTGTCAGCAGCATCCTTGTAGCTGCCGTTGTAGGTGTTCACGGCATGGACTTCCGAAGCGCATCACCTGGCAGTCACGTGTGGTCTGTGTTAAGTATGACGACGCTCTCGGGCGTCTAGGCCAGCTGCACATTTAAACCTGGAGATTCTCAACGAATTTAGATGGCTGCTGCCAATAACAACCACGCTGGATATATCCTCGGAAGTCATTTCAACATTTTTCCTTTAAATCTTGCCTAGAAACAGACCACGTATGGCCCTGAGAGGCCCCGTATGCATTGTTCTCCCGAGCAAAAAACTCCGACAGATTGCAGGCTGCCTGCCCTTCCGTGACACAACAATAAAAGCAGCATCGGACCGCACCCCAATTCCTGGCTGTCAAGAGAAGTTGTTTGCGGCAAATATGCTCCGCTTGCGCAAGCCGCCGCGGATTACAGAGGTTGTTAGCCTCAGTATCCCGATGCAAATAAGCCGCCCTGATCGGCGGAGTTAACCCAGGCACCTGCGACACGCACCGATCCCGAACATTAAAAAATCAGCGAGGACGAGCAGGAAGTTCTGCAGCAGCATCGCTACCCGTCCCTGCAAGGAGCACAATGCACCTGCCGCGCCGCGGCAAGGCCCCACGACTCCGACCCGCTTCGAGACGCAACGATGCGGTATCCCCCGGACAATGGCCCGCTATCGATAAATCACAGATCAACGCGTCACGTTCTGGCACCATGAACAGTAATGACGAAGGCTGAGGACACTGAGGCGGCGGAAGGGGGGAGGGGGGCATTCAGACGTCAGGCTCCGCGTGCCACTCTGCTAAGCTGCGTCGTCATTTCCGCGGCGATCCTGCCAGCCGCACTGATAGGGCTCACCTGTGGGCGTGCAGATCTGGCCACAGCCTGCGATGTCGCAGCACTTGGATTCTCCGGAACACTCCTCGTCATCATAGCACCTGGTGCCGCATCCCTCGCTCTTGATAGCGGCGTGCAGATACAGAGCTGGGCAGTAGCCGGGCTTCTCTGAAAACGACGAGATTCCGCGATATAAAATTAGGACGATTAGTGCGGCGTTTGTGGCGATCTGCTAATGCCCTGCGCTCTTCTGCTTGGCTGCTGGCATTGTGGCGCAGGAGCATCACTGCACTCGCAGCTGTATATTTATGGCCTCTGTAGTCCGCCCGCTGAACATTAACAGGATCGGACCTTTCACAAGTACTGCCAAGGACGCAGGTGATGTTCATGTTGAGGTCGGGTGTCCGGCTAAAGCACGAGCCATTACGATTAAGCCGATTTGGCCAGCGATGATGGCCTTCGCTTCCTCCATCATAGGGACGACGTGCAAATAATATCGCAGTCAGCGTGCCAGCTGTTATCGGGTTTCGATGCGCGCTGTTTTCGCACAACAAATGATGATCTTCCTCAAAGATGCAACAAACATTGTGCGGTTTGTATGCACTCCAGCCGGCACGCGCGATTCAAGCAAAACAATTCTAGCAGCCCGCAGGATGATGAAGACTGTAAATCTCAGATCCTTGGTTATGAAGATACTTAGGTTTCAAGGAATAATTTCTGGATATCCGAAGGGCATGACAGCACAAACAAAATCATGGGATGACACTTGAGCTGGTTCCTAAACGAAAACACGCGTGAGATGAGAACGAGCGAGGGAAAACGAAAGAAAGAATGAAAAGAAAGTGAAATAGAAGGGGGAATAGCTCGATGGCGTCCTGAAGACGGACATTGACTGGTCAGCTGCGAGAGGCCAATTATTGTTTACCCGCATCGAGAAGTGCAAAGCTAGTTCAAGTAAACACTGGGACGAAACGACGCTGTGCTGGGGCGGTGTCATCTATGAGCATATTTATAACTGGACTGCGTCGATGACATAGCCAGAAGTGAAAGATTCCTTGATTCATTGATCACATGTCTGTTGAGAGGCGCTTTCGACGCTGATCTGGGGCTATACGCAGCTGCGGCTAGAGCCGCGGAGCTAACGAAGCATGCCCCCCCCCCCCCCCTCCCCCACCTCATCAAGAAGGCGTTCGTGCGTTGGCCGACAGCCGGCGCCGGTTGCAAAATGCCCTCTCGCAACGTCACAACCCGCACAGCAAAAACGGGCGCGCTTAAGCAAATGGATTTCGAAACGCCGGTATCTCAGAAAATCTGTTGTTTTCGACACCCGACCTCACCCTGAGTCATACTTCAGGGAGTGGCCGCTACTGTAGGTCAGTGGCGCCTGTCGCACACCAATAGGATATTCGCTTGAAATAAGAGGTAAGTTGTACTTGCTATGGCAAAAGAAAAGTTGTGCAACTTGCAGAGATAAGTTTCAGCGGGCATTACGCTACTCAGGTCGAGCCAGCTCAGACCGAATCCACAGTTGGGAGACTCCTGACATCCTTCTCTGCATTCACCGCGACGTCCGCCGGCGTGTGCTGTAATTCCAGCCCGTCATGTGGCTGGCGCTTCCGCTCCAGCATTGTACTCGCGCGGCCCAGTCCCAGTCGCACGCTAACCTCGCGCGGCCCAGTCCCAATCGCACGCTTACCTCGCGCGGGCCCAGTCCCAGTCGCACGCTTACCTCGCGTGGTCCAGTCCCAGTCGCACGCTTACCTCGCGCGGCCCAGTCCCATCGCACGCTTACCTCGCGCGGCCCAGTCCCGTCGCACGCTTACCTCGCGTGGCCCAGTCCCAGTCGCACGCTTACCTCGCGCGGCCAGTCTCACTCGCACGCTTACCTCGCGCGCAGGCCTTCTTCTCGCAGTCGACGGGCTCGCGTGGGCTGCCACACGTGCACAGGTTGCACTTGTTGAAGAAGCTGGTGCCGCTGGGGCAGATGTGGTTGCCGGCGGGCGGCTGGCAGGAGCGGCCGCAGCCAGAGGAGCAGCACTTGAGGTCGCCGCTGCACTCATCGTCAATGCTGCACTCGATGGCGCAGCTGCCGCCGCCGCCCGAGGGAACACTGCATGAGCCGGCCTTGGCCAGGTCTGCGGCATGGAGCAGCGGTATCACAGGATAGCGGTATCACGGGGCAGCAGCGTCATGGGGTAGCAGTTTCACGGGACAGTGGCGTCACGGGGCAGCGGTGACACGGGGCAGCGGTGTCCGGGACAGTGGTGTCACGGGGCGGCGGTGACACGGGGCAGCGGTGCCACGGCAGCAGTGTCACGGGGCAGCAGCGTCATGAGGCAGCGATGTCAGAGATCAGCGGTGTCACGGGGCAGCGATGCCAGATGCCACGGGGAGTAAGTGCCACATGGAACAGGTATGGGAGAGTAGAGTGGGTTGAATCATGTTCAAGCAGTATAAGAGCGATTATGCCAAGTATATGCGACAGATGGCAGTTTTGAGTCACTCAGCTGACGCACAACAGCTTCGGTCAGTGTTCTTCCGGTGCACACGTCTTGGGGTGGGTGCGACATATATATGTACGTATATATATATATATATATATATATATATATATGTCGTCTGTTTAGCGCCATAACGTCTTGCGATCGGAATGAACGTTTGTATATGGTCTTGCGGCATATTCAGTCTTATCATGACGCTATACTGAGGGATGTGGAAGTATATGTGCCGTGTATTCCGCAAAGCATTTGGCGTATGCTAGCCATGGATTTTGGGGTGGCGCGATCTTACCCCATAGACATCGAGAAGTACGTTTTATATTGGCTGTGCATGGACATCTTGCATCATTAGACTGACAATGATGTTAACGACCGTTTTACCTTCAATATTTTACCCGTTTTACCGTCAATGATTATCTGAAATGATTGCCAAGGGTTGTCTCATTTGAAAGGGGTTTATTCTCAGACTTTATGGGCGCTGCACAACCTACGGCAGTCGATGCGTCCTAAAACCCCGAATCATCACCATCATCATCATCTCAGAAGTCATCTACCGAAAAAACGAAGACGTGTTCTCCAAAACTTTATCACTACATATGACGCTGAAGGTTATAGCTGTCTACTGATGTCAAAATCTCAGTAGTTACAGCATGCGGCAACTCAGAGTAAAAACTGATGCAACTCTCCTGACTCTTCCCCTCATGGACTTCAACTCTCCGTCTTCGCGGCAAGACCATGTACCATGGCCACGGCCTAAATTGGGCAGCAGGTCTAACATGGAATGGCAGTTACATGGCAGGGTATCAGTGTCTCTTGGAGAAGTCGTCACCGGCGATTACGTGCTACGGGAACAGCTGTCATATGGACCCAATCGTTCATCTTTTCTCCTTACAATAACCCAATGCGCTTAAGCTCTTCATGACAGCAGCTACGTGAATAAAAAAAAGCTATCCGTGCACGTGCTTGTGTCATTTTTGTTTTTACCACGGGCTCTAATCAGCGTTGTGGGAAAACATGTTTTGTGCTGGTGAGATTTGTTACTGGCGTCGACTAGTGGTTCGCAAACCCTCCTAATCTGTGAGTTTTCATAATTCTTCCAACATACCTCACGCGCCGTAAGAGACCGAGCGTGATCCATCGGACACTGCAGGTGCCAGTTTATGCTTGGTGAAATCGCTGTGATCATCCCCTCATGAAGCTGGGGATCCCACGCATATCGACTCGGCCGTCCAGCCCACAGCAGCCAAGGATAACCACTTTTACTTTCCGAACAAGAAAAATGTTTGGTTCAATCCCTCATCCCATGCAGCACCTTATCGACGGCACGAATCAAGGCTGTTTCTGAACACACCTACGGTGCAAATGCAAGGAACGAGCTGAGCGCCAGGTGGCGTCCAGGTCAAATGCCTGGGCGCATTTGCATAGCAGACTTGACTAATTGGCTGCAACCACATATGTTCAGGAAGTGGACTGGCTGTAGATCTGCAGGCCGTGTTCATGTACGTCGAACGCTGGGAGCCTTATCATTGCTAACTGGCATTAATGACGGGATCGTCAGGTTGGAAATTTACAACAAAATTGGTGGCACCAGATTAGATGCTTATTTGGAGCTTTACGATCTACGGCAATGCATGCCATGTTCACCTTGTCCTGAAATATGTAATGATCCCACATCATGGTGCTCCTAATGTTAATGTCCTGGTATGCTGCCGGCTGGATTGGCCCGCCGCTCATGGCGTCCGTGACCCCCAGCTGGGACACGCGACCTTGACCCGACCTGGCCGGCACTGGACGTCCCCGCACGCGGTCTGAGACGGGAATCGAATGTGATCGCTTGCGCTAGTACCACGACTCCGGACAGCGACTGTGCGTCCTTTACCAAGATATGCCATCATACTCGCCGCTGAAGTCTGCGTTTCACGAGGGAAACGCCAACTGCCAGACACTTAGAAGCCATGTTTGGATGGGGATAAATAGAATGACGCGAATTATGCCAACAGGAGACCCGGGATTAGACCGCCTCTTGTATACACAGAAAGACTCGTGAGCAGGGAGACTCCCGTGAGCTTGCAGAGAGACTGAAGTACGACTCGGGCCGTTCTCACAGGACACGACTCGGGCCGTACCCACAGGGCGACTCGGGAGCAGAACGATTCGGGCCGTTCTCACAGGGTATGACTCGAGTCGTTCTCACAGAGTACGACTCGGGCCGTTCTCACAGGGCGACTCGGGGGCAGAACGATTCGGGCCGTACTCGCAGAGACAGAGAATGTCTGGGGTGCTACTCACAGGGTGAGGAGCAGATGCGGCCGCAGCCGGTGCTGCAGCACTTGGTACTGCCTGGGCACTCGCCGTCCTCGCTGCACTCGTGCACACACGGCCCGAACGCGAAGCGGGACGGGCAGTGGCCCGGCTTCGGCAAGTCTTCGCCTGCAACAGGACATAATGGTGAGCATAATGGTGAGCATAATGGTGAGCGGGCGGGCTGGCAGGGCCGGCAGCGGGCTACTGGTTGCAGGTGATCCACGCGAAAGGGCTGTGGCATCGCGTCACGTTTGAGGGAATAACACATTAAGTCATCATGCAATACAAACACACGTACGAATTACGCTCCCGCGCATACAGACTTTTTACATCCTTTAGGCGGTGACCTTATCCGACGGCCAATCTAGCACGTGACACTGAACGGCGTGCGCGCAAGTCCATGTCCTCAGCTCGGTGGGCTCGGTCGGCGGCCGAAAAAGTTCGCCAGTTTGACGGAGAAGCACCGCTTTGCGCCCCCGTGACTTCAGCCCGGTGAGTTCGGGCGGGGCCTTGTTAACTTCGGCACACTGATGGAGAAACACCGCTTCCCAGCCTCCGTGCTCGAGCGGGGTGCGGGAAGACGCGGTATTGCTTCGTGCTCAGCGCTCAAACGGTGCTAGTCGCTCGGAAGATGGGGCCGGACGAGTCATGTTCAGCGTGCACCATAACCTTGTGATGACTATCTTCATATCAAAATTCAGGCATTCCCAATAGTTATTGTCATCGTGTCTTGGATATCCTTCGGTATCCTAGAAGTCTTGTCAAGCCTGATCTTTCGCCCACACACCCACAATCTCAGAACAGGAACGATGACATTGGCATGGGTTCGCCGCAGCGCCAACTGCGCCAGTGAGCAGAAGCTGCTGTTTTTATCCTCAGGCTTTTACACAACGTGCCTTAGCAATCAGAGCGACACAAGCACTGCAACAGGAGCGTAGTTAAATTAGGGCAACGGAACACACGTGCTTTTGCCTTCAGAATCTTCCCAGGCGAATCTTGCTCATGCTTATCAGGCAATAACTCGGATGTTTTGCGAGCCCTTTTCAAGTTGAATTGTGATTCATCTAGTAATTATGCTCCTGCCGTAGTAGACGACCGATTGCCTTCTTCCTGGTACATGCCCCATCACCAAGACTTTTCAAGTCGAGGCAACCTTACGAGGTTAGAGATCGACATCGCCAAGTGAAGTGCTTTAGGATAATGAGCGCAAATGATGACGACATTTGATCATTTAGTGCGAAAAGGGACAAAGGTCGACAGGGTTCACATTGAGTTCCAGTTTTGTCATTCTATCCACATTGGCTGTTGACATGGCATGACATGACATGACATTTTTGACATCTGGACGGCCATGCTGGACACGCATTGCCGTCCAGATAAGCATCTTCACATCCAAAGGCATCATCATATGCAGGTAAAGGTGCTCTCGCTGTGCGCGCATATCTAAAATTCCTTGTCGCAGCGTCCGCGATACTTCCACGAAGCCACATGAGCAAATAAAAATAACAAGAGTAAAGCCGTGTGAGAGGAGCTCAGTTTTTGTTTTGCAGTGGCTGTACTCCAAGCGCTCCTGCCAACTTATACAAACAGCAGGAAAGCAGCATACTGCGCTTAGATATCGTTAACAATTATATGATCTCGAGAAGGGCAAAGTGAGCTTATTTACAGGGCACGCACAAGCATGTCAGCATTATGGGCTGTCAGAAACCCGAGGTTGTTCCTATGAGCGAGGTATTGCTATGAGCTGGTGCTGTCGTGAAGCCTATTATACCCATACGTGCGTGCGCATAGGTCAGGTACGATGTTTGTGGTCATAAGCTCATGTCAACAGCACGCTACACCGCATGTCCCGTCCGTGTGCCCCTGCAGGGTAACACTTGATAGCACATGCGGCCTCTGGCGACACGCTTTGGTTTGTTCTGGCTTGAGAAGAACTGAGCCATTTCGAAAAAGGCCAGTTGACGTAAGAGCCAGTTTTGACAGATATCCTGGCAGTATACTCGTGTTGGGTGCGCATTTTTGAAGTACGTACATGTTGAAGATGTCCCATATCCAGCACAGAGAGCGTTCAAAGCATGTCCAGTACCAAGAGCTCGCGATGACCACCGCCTACGTCAGCTTAGATGACGCGCCTGTCAACTGACGCGCTCTGAAACTGAGATAGCTTGGTCTTCGTGAACTAAAAAAATGAGCGCATGCCTCTCCAATTTCCTGTCTGGAAGGAAGATTATACCACTCCCACCACAGCTACAGTGGGCTCTGAACCCACTGGCACGCTAAGACCTTTTGCCGATCGTATCTGCTACAAGTATCTGAAGCGCTACACGACGATTCACTAATTTGAGGGCGCTTTGTCTGGAAAATTGGCAACGCCTTTCGATTCGATGCATCACTGCCTAACAAGCCCGCATGTTGGCGCAACTTGTGGACAGAAAAAGTTACTTATATCCAGCAAGGCACTGCTTATTACAGCATCTGCGGCAGGTGCATGCCATGGTGAAGGATTCGAGTTCTCGGCAAGGACTTTGCGGTTTAATCCGTTATCGCGCAGACGGCAGCACTATCGACTAGGCGCTGAGTTACCAAGGACTTTGCTCCGTCTTATCATCTTGATGTAATCACTTCTGGCGTGTCTTAACGTTCCAGTGCCGCCAGAAGGCTGAGGGCGTTCGTGCACAATAATGTAAATTGCTCTGCGAATGTGTAACTTGTAACGCAAGCAAAAATCCAACCGGTAAACAGATCATATCTCGGCACCGTTTCAGATAACGAGTTTGCAACCTATTCGCAAGACAAAAATACCTGTAAAACTATTTTGACTTAGTCGCCAGGTGCTGCCTTCCCCAGAAAACAAGCACACTAAGCTGAACCGGACCGCGCTAAAAAAAAAAAACTCCTGCCCGTCGCCGCGGCGCCCAGGTGGTCAGACACCCCAGCACGTGACCGCTCGGGCACCGGAAGAGCGTAGTGGTCCGCAGGTCGTCAAGGTGATCAGGCGCGCGGCACCGGAGCCTGCATACGGTAGCGGGCGACTCGGCTTTGTCCCCGCGAGCGATGCGGCGGGGGTGCAGCCGGATGCCGGGGTGCGACGCGGGCGAGATCGTATCTCCCGCCGGCTAAACACGCCTACCCCCCCCCCCTCAGTGGCTTAGCACAGCACGAGCTCGCAAGAGCAGGTCCTTGTCGGGCTCAGTCCAGCACGAGCCTGAGTAGACTCTGACTCTGACTCTGATTCTGGGGAAATCCAAGAGCGCGCGTGGACATTCTCCAGTCGGGGCAGAAGGCGTGGGTAGCAGCATGCCGACCCGAACAGCTGAGGCCGGTGGGACGTGCAGTCTTCCGATGGTGGCAAAATGCACGGCTGCGGATCAATCTGTTGCTGTCACAGCAGAACGATCTGTGGGGATTTTAGCTCCTGCTTTGCCTGTGCTCTCTCGCTCTCTCTAAGTCAGTCATTCTTGAAAGTATCTGCAAACGGCTACGACGACTGAGACTGAGCAATTTCAGACCATTGGACATTGGATTCGCTGGACATGTAACACTCACCTACAGGCCAGAAATGCGCTGAACTGCTGATGAACATTCCAAATTCGTTCGAATGAGTTGCTGAAACGGTTTCTTTCAGTGATGCGATAGTTAACTAAGCCCACTGTAATGACAAACGGTGAGATCGCAATGACACCTGCCGTGCCGTCATTTATAACATGCCCTTGTGTCGTCATTTTGCCCGGAGGCGAAATCTGAAGTCCGTCTTAGTTACCCTGTTTATAAACCTTGATGTAAGCGGGAAGACGTTAAGTTCCCGGTTTTCCAGTTAATGAGCTATGTGCGCCTAAAATAATGGTCTTTGATATAACAGGAGGCACTGGTTAAACTAAGGTGTAAAACAAGTACATGTTATGAGAATTTGTTTTTAGAGAAAGTACATGTTTAGATGATTTGGATATATTATTAGGATTGCCCACGTTTCACGGCAGCACTAATGGTCACGAGTGTAACAATTCACGAGTCACGAGTCTTTGATACCTGTGAAATTGCACGAGTCACGAGCATCCATGAGCAGAAGGCCTGAAAAGTCTAGCACTGCCATGTAACGGAACAAATATTCCAATATTTTTGGGTATATTTCCGTTAGCCAGCCTCTCTTGACATGCTGAAGGTCAGTTACTTTCAGCAAAAGACCTGATAATCCTACGTCTTTCGCTTGGTGACATCCGAGTCGTGGTCAGAATGCGTCACCCGTCTCGAGCCGGCGGCGCGTCTCGTCGGCGGCCGGCGGGGGCTGAGCCGAGCCGGCGGGCTGGCAGCAGCGGCGGCGACGCGGTGCCTGGTGCCAGCCGTCCCGCGCCGCCGCCGCCGCCGCTCCCGCGGCCGAGCCCAGCCCAAGGCCGGCCCGCGGGGATTGGGAGTGCGGTCCAGGGCTGCCGGCGGCCGGCACCCAAAGACCAGCGCCTGACGTGCGGGACCTCGGAGAAGGCCGACTCGGCTGGGCGGAGGGAGAGGGGATGGAAGCGGGTGGGAGCGGTCCGACAGCTCCGTGCCGGTTTGGCGGCGCCTTGATGGTGTGCCGGTACGTTTGAGGACGTCTGGTAAGCTGACCGAGAGAACGGTGAGGGGCGTGGTGCTGCAGTTACACGTGCGCGATGGACGAGTACAAAAGCGTGAACTTGAAGCAGCAAGCATCAGTGCAGGACATGGACGCGACGAACCCATCGCGCCCATCCGTGAAGTGAATATAACACCCTTATATTGAGCTTAAGCACCCCATACTTAAGGCGAGCCAAAACCAACGGATATATCATAGGTGTCCACTGGTATGTCGTGTAGCCATAGATTACCGTCCATATTTGGTACAGTCCAAATTTATAGCTCCAGCAAAATGGCTCTCTTCTCGCAAGTCAAGGTCGGCGTGTAGATTTAACTGTGCTGGCTTGCCTTGGAAATGGTCAGTTTTAATTCCAATAAGAATATATCGGCAAAACTGAATCGCTACCATGTGCTGTCACTGTCTCCGCTATTTTGCAAAGCAGCTAAGCTGAACCTGTACCTTTAAGATCCGGTCATGACATGCCTGCAACGTTGTTCAGACTGGCTTTCCCGGCCTGGACCGGCCTTTGCTCCGTAACCGCGAGCCTCCGCACCATGCAGGTCAGCTGTACTTGACCTTTGACCTCGAGCTCCAGCCCTCACCACGGTCCTCCACCGGCCGTGCGTGCATGAATGCCACGTGATGGTGTGACACCGCGGAAGCACAGACCATTCCCGTCCCCCTGCGGGGGGAGGCGTCATGACCCCCGCTGACCTGGCTCCATGCAGACGCGGTTGGCAGTCGCTCTGGCAGCAGATCTTGCGGCCCGGACAGTCGTCATCCTCCATACACATCATCTGGATCTCGTTGCAGCTGGCCAGCTGGGTGAACGGACATGTGCCTTTCTTCGTCCGACCTGGAACAGACGCCGGCGGGCGGAGAGGCCTCGCGGTCAGAGAGGCCTCGGGATCAAGAGCACGGGTTGAACAGGCTAAGCGTAATTTCCAATGCAAGCATGTCCAGGGGCGTGACTTTCACTGATGGTTTGCTGGTGCCCAGATTCCCGTGACTTGTAGCAGATTTGGTTATTTTGTTGTGTTTTTACCAAACGAAATGGCTTCAAAATAAATCGGACCTCAATAACATCTATATTTCTTAGGCCACCAGCATATCCGTGATATGGTTGAGCTATCTCGTGATGGAACAATGACATGTCTTTCGCAGGCGATAACAGAATTTGCAGGCAGCGCGATCATAATAGCTGTTGTTGAATCGTGCCTACAGGTACTTATCACGGTGACTGTGCAGAACATAAAAAACTATGCTGGCAGTGGTTTTAGCTGGCATACCGGCATGACTTTTGCCCTATCATGACCGTGCCAATAAGCCCGCCAAAACGTGTCAGCTAACAGGGCGGATGACCGACAAAAATACCTCCTAGTCAGTCTGCAGCTAGTCGACCTTTGCGTGAGAACGTACGCTCTGATCACGTCCGCTCTCCCCAAAGGCGTAACTGTACAGTGTACAGTCATACACGGACCTGACATGCCGACATGAGCCCATCAATCGGTGTTGCCGCCACTTCATGTCTGCATGTGGCCAGAATGGCGTTGCAGTCTCACGAGAACTAGATGAAGACTGCGCCGGCGTCTTCTGAAAACTCGTCGCCAAATGGTGCGCCATATAGAAAGTGCGGCATGACGTCACCAAGAGGGGGAGAGCTCCTCTGAGGCCACGAGGGGCCGCCGCTTCGACGAAAAAGGCAGGCTTAGATGTGCTTCGATACTCCTGTCTCGAGCTTGCAAATGCACATACCCGAGCTCCGACCAAGGGGAGGAAGAAAAATCCCAAGTCTGTGTAAGCTAACATGACATATATCGGTGTTGAATGTCAAGACAGTCCTAAAGCCGTATGACGCTCTCATCCAGGTTTGGACCCGCGATGGAATCCCTGGAAATGTCTTTATGTGGGAAAAGCGGCTATCTTAAGTGGATGCAAGACATTAATGAAATGGCACTTGCAACTACAAAGCAATTACAAAAGGTTTATAATTGTTCACGTAGTAGACTGCACGAGACACCCACACACCCACAATCTGCATGTTGCCATGCACGATTCGCATTGTTAACTCATGCAAATTTATTCCTCCTACAATGCCTTACGGTGGGTAAGTTTGCTAAGGGAATTAGTAATGTATGGAATGACTAAATAAGCATCCGTCGCAAGACTGTTGAATGAACATGATAACTCTATGTGCATTTGCCCACTTAGAATACATAGTTCTCATTCCCCTTGATTATTTATGTAATTTAAAGAAGGGAAGCCATTTTCCGGGAGAATGAGTGCCAAGTGTTCGCGATAAGCTCCCTGTTCCGTCCCGTTGTGCCCAAGAACCTAAACGCAAACAAGATCATATGCTTGAGAAATCATCTCAGGGACCAGTGCTAGGGAACTACAAAAATGATCCCTTAGATGTCACGTGGACTCTGCAGTGCCTGGACTCCCATGACCCTTGCACCACCCCGGATTTCTCCGCTACCCCCCCCCCCCTAACCGAGGTCTTGACCGTGAGGCGACACGACCCTTACCGACTGCATCGGCCCGGGGCGCAGCACTGGCTGCACCGGCGCCAGGTGCAGTGCCGGCTCCTCGCTGCGGCGCGCCTCGTACGCGGCGGCGCGGCAGGCGCGCCTCGGGCCGCTCCTAAGCCGCCGATGTCGCGTCTGGCTGCTGTTTGTTGGCCCATCCCCCCCCCCCCGCCGTCGTGCCGGAGACCCGGCCTCCACGCGTGAGGGGGTCGGCAGGAGCTTCCGTATTCCAGAGGCGTCTGACGATTGCGAGTCAAGAGGCAGTTGACCATCTTGTTTACAGATGAGGGCAGATCAACATGGTTGGATCGAGATATTGCCATAAGTGTGACACCATTTGCACGGTAAATCGTGCCCATCAAAATCAAATAGCCGCGTGTGTGAATGTGTTGCACCAAGCGGTGAAAGCGTTCGGCATGATCCCAAATGGGCATGTCTTCGACGCCGCGCAGGTCATGCAGCTTGCATGACTCACCGGACCACGGCCGCCCCCATATGCAACCAGCGCCATCGGACCGAGACTTCAATCCAATGCGTCTAACCAGCGTGCAACGCTTCTAATTACCGCGTGCGACGAGCCCGGGTAACGGCACAGCCTGTGGCAGACGGCTGCAGCTCCCGCAGGCGGGGTGTCGCCTCTGCCGCAGCGGCGCTCCCTCGGCGGGGCCGCCCGCCCCCGCCGGACCGGAAGCGCAGACCCAGACGCCGGGCCTGCATCATGCATGATGCGCACCGACCAGCCGTGGAGAGCGGCCGGTGTGTATGGGCCGGCTCGGACCCGGCGCGCGCGGCTACAGTGTGTAATCGGCTTCTGCTCTGTGTGTGTGTGTGTGTGTGTGTGTGTGTGTGAGGAGAGGGTGTATGCGCAACGAAACCGCACGTAGCTCTCACGCAAAACAAGGAACGGGTGCTGACAGGGCATTTGTTAGCCTCGGTGCAAGGCTTAAGAATCCATGTTGCGGCGTGGATGGCGATCTAACAGTGTTCGGTGCCGCAGCATGCCCTGTTCCCAGCTCAGATGAAATTGCGGTAGCTTGGGATTTTCGTGGATTCTATTCTTTCGTGGATTTATCTCGTGAATTTCGTGAACTTCGTGGTTTAGGCTTTGGGAGCGGGAGGTAGGCGATTGCGCAGATGATCTAGGTGCTGACATGAGGATTGTTCACTGTCCACTTTCCATGCAATCTGGTAAAACATTAACCTGTAGAAAATGTGATAATTACTCGTCAAATCTTTCATCTGATAATCTTCTGATAAGCGGTGAAAAGAAGCGATATTCTGCCTCTAATTGTTCCGGTTGTATCCCAAGTGCAAGTGAAATTTGGCCAGAACTGTCAAAATTTATACTGGCAGCGAAGCTTTCGAAAACATCATCTTAACCATCATAAAAAACCAGCAATTGTTCATTAGAAGCATCGATTTATGTCTGGTCGGCGCCGATCGCTGAAGATTAAACCGGATTATCTCGTTATATGCAAAAATTCAATGTTTTTTAATGAAAATGCGCTAACCGACACTTCTTTGTAACTTTTCATTACGCAATTTTCATTTCCTTGGTAAAGGACTTTGTGGCGCTTAAAGGTTACAACCAAGTTACGACTAGTTGAATGTTTGAAACATGCTGATCGTGCCGAGAGTTCTTTTAATGCAATGAATGGGTTTATACGAAATCCGCTCTTTCCACGCAACGCAAAGAGCAATATTAAAGGCGCCTGTCATCTGAAGGTAATGAATTATAGCTTGTTAGTGCAATACACGTGGGCACGGCTCTTTGCAGTCTGTCGTTGTGTAAAGTGAGCTGAAACGTGGTTTCAAAGTCTCCTTTTTTCTTTCTTTTTTTTGGTTAGATTTACAAAACCAATGGCTTGACTCATGAGAGTTCGCAGGCGGAACCTCCAACCCAGGATCCTGCTTGGGTCCTCGTGTCTGGAGTAAATGGGTAAGAGGCAGCCACCATCCTCCTTAACACATTGCTGTTCAAAGTAACTTGAAAACGGTATGAAAAGGCAGTCTTCGTGTGTAAGACTTGCTTTACCCAATCCAGGCGCTCCCCAGGGGCCGTGCCCATATCCACCAGTTGCGTATTCCTAGTCAAAAGTACCCAACCGTCATCCACCCATCCAGCATTTGAACTCCACGTTATAAGCGTTTCAGAAATGTATGGAGTCACAGAGTATACAGTAACGCAGAGTTTTGGGATCATATGTACGTTCCGCGAAGCCTTTAGTTCCAAACGTGCCGTAATTGGTCTTTCATGCTTCCTTTCAAAGATTTCTGTCACTATTGCATTGGAAGGTCGCATGTTACGTAGCGTCACTCGTCATTTGCGATAGATCTTTACAAAACCAGCAGATTGTCTGTCATGTTATGACAAAATGTATTACACATCGAGATCAGATGCAAGAACAGGAGCTAACCGGGTGGCTCATGCTCACCCCCCGGTTCGCCGATTTGGCATTCGACAAGGTTTTGTGGGTCGGAGCAAGGCTTCTCCAGAAGTTGAGACACGTGAGATGTGCGCCGTATACGGGAGAAAATGACGTATGTGGTAAAAAGTGTGAGCACGCCAGCGTTCGTGCGGCTCAATGAGGAAGTCGACTCGCGTGAGCTGCGTGCTGTTGGCTCCCCGTTTTACACATGCCACTCAACGCAAGGTTCCTTTGTATGATTGCGTCGGAAGCGGTCTCAACACGTCTTTTTGCGGTAAACAATTATGCAGAAGCCTTGCGATGCGTTCATTACGAGAACCAGGAAAGACGCAGGGCATTGCAGGTGCGGCACAATATATTTTTACCTGGTCTCATTACACGTGTCTGCCAAATAAAGACGAATAAAGTGGCGATTGTGCAGGATACTGACATTGGATGCCATCGTTTTTATCATCTGCGCGCATGGCATTATTTTGTCTTAGTAGTAGTACGCATTTTGTTGTTCAAGCTGACAACCGTAGGGTTCGTGAGAAGTGGGGAGGTGCGTTTGTGCATACACATCGAGCCGACGATGCCCAGACCGAAAGGTTCTCTGCTCATTTCCAGTGCACTGCTCACTGCACCCCTTATCTCGAACCGCCGGGATGGCAGGTGGCGAACACCTGCCGTGAAATCCTCGCTCTCTCCTCCATCCCACACCCCACCACTCCTTTAGCCAATCCTGAAACGGCCCCAAACCCAAGTTCATCCTGTGCTCTCGTCACCCGACTGCCCCTGAGCACCGCGCCCGGTCGGCGCCCGGCGGCACAGGTGTAGCCGGCCGGGTGCCGCTAAGTCCATGTCAAGGCGAGCAGAGCGGGCGGCGCCGGTCGGCGACGTCGCCGCCCCCTGGTCTGATAGCAGCCGGCAGCCGGCCCGCGCCGGACGGCTGGCTGGCCAAGTGCCGCACGCGCCGCCAGCGGAAACAGGGACCGGAGGTGAGGTGGGATCCGGAGATGAGGTGAGATACGGAGGTGAGATGAGATAGGGAAGTGAAGTGAGACCCGGAGGTGAAATGTGGACGGGGCCAGGAATCATGAGTGGAACACACCACTCACAACAAGACGAATTGTCAGGGTCAAGTGCCCGGGAAGTGGCCATAAAGGTGGCACGGAGGCTGGCGCGCATGCGTTCTTCAGAGAGTGCCGTCTTCGGGGCGTTGCAAAAAAACATTATGCAATGAATACACTTTACAAATACTGCAATGAATGAAGACTTCATATCGATGTACGTTACACCGAAATGTGTGCCTGGGTTGCCCACGGCACATGGTACGTATTCCACTTGCATTAAACTTTTATCACAAAAGGGCTTGCCAAAACTGCAAAGAACATTTTTCCTCTGATGGTTTCGAAATTTCGAAATGTAAAAATTTCGAAAAGAGAAGTGCTGGAAATAAATGTCGACAACCCAACGAAAACGCTGCATTCGTGATTTGAACGGCCAACGGTGTTTGTCTGGTATACTGAAGCGTTTGTCGTCACTCTTCCGCTGCATCGGAATATTTTTTGATGATATATTGCCATCGAACTAAGATGGCCTTGCTCTTTCATGCAAGTCACGAAAATTTGAATGTTGTCACAGAGTCGACTGAACAACTTCTTCTGCTGCACGAGAGTAAAATCGAACTTTTCTCGCAGATCAAGAAAGTTTGAAAATAATGTCGTGTCAGGAGGCCGAAGAAAGCACTTCGAAGAAAGATCTTGAAAGAATGAAGAAAGCGCATTACCACTTCTAGTGGAAAATCTAAGCCGTCGGGAAGAATTTGGGCAAAGTGTTTTTGCAATGCAAACCGGACACACGTAATCTATTCACGCATGTGCACGGTGAAATTCGTACTTGGAGAACGGCACTCACTCTTCAACGCACATGGCATTCCCAAGTTTTGGAAACGGTCAAAAGGATAGCGGGCGCCCACTTGCAAAAATTCTTAAAGGTTCTTAATGGACTTGGTTTTGGTCGCGAGACGCCATAAAAGCAATTGTAGGACAGCGCTGTACGTTTTGTAAACAGTACAAGATTGCACTCGTGTGTATGGTGCTCTACAGCATTGTTGTGAGCATTATGTTCCTGTTTGCAAGATGCAAACGAATTCCGTTCTTATGAAACCATCACAAAATAAAATTGCCCGCGTCTGTAACTGCCAGTCCTAGGTGATTAAAATGCAACTGGCAAACGGAATCCCAAACATCGTAAAGATGTAATTTAAATACACAACGTAGATGGCAGTTTTACCATACCTACGACGTGCTCTTATGTTTACATCACTCGAGAATCTCATAAGCACTATCCCAGAACCGATTATTTAGCTGTTCGCACAAATCCTCACGAGCTCTTGAACCTTTTCTGAGCACTGAAATATTTCAGACGATATATCACGTTGCATAGTTAAAAGCTGTGTTGACATTGAAGTGAAAACTGATCAGCCTGCCAGCAACCTGTCTTTGCTCCCTAGTGCGAGCAAAAAGTTGGGGATAATAAATCTACTGTCTTTTCACCTCCTATCGGATTGACTACAAACATAACCATTTGACATTACATAAACTGCAAGGTTCATGTAACTGGCCACAAAGTTTTGCGGATGAACTCAAAAAAGTTTTTCCTTGTAGATTTAGTCATTTTTCGAGATTTTCTTTAACACTTCGGTATAGCTATGAGCCATGTTTGCGATATTTTTGTCCGAAATTATGATCGCTGTTCCTTACTAGCAGAAGAACAATATGACGCGATAAAATGCATCTGCCATGGAAGCCTCTACAACAACTCTGAACAAACAATAGCTTGGGTTCCAAACATAGCTGCCGGCCTTATAAGAACGTTTGACGACATGGATCCAGATTCCAAATCCTGGAACCGTATTTGAGACCCAGGCACATGTCTGATTCTGCTCCAGCCCATTCGCATATTTACAAAGAAATGCAGAGCAAAAGCATGACTGTATTGGCGCTTCTTTTGCTTGTTAGTGAGTGCACGATCTTACGTTTTTCCATGTCGTCATTCAGCTTTGAGGCCTTTGAACTCCACCCAAAACTAACGGTAACAACTGCATTGCAATCATTGCCTCATTTGACGAGATTCACGCGACAAAGTAGTTAAGCATCTTCGAAGGACATACCAGCGGGTATACACCGGTTTCAACTAGCGGTAAACGGTACGGTAACGAAGCGATGAATGCAGGGGACCAGCCGGAGTGCGCAACCGATGCGCCTTCGCGTTACGCAACTCTAACGATACAGCGTTTTGGCTGGATCGGTGTTTGGGTTATCCCATGGTCTATGGCCGGTCCTGATCTTCAGCGAACACTCCGGAGTGGCGAGAAATGCTGTCGCCACACCTGACCCCGCCTGACGGCTATCATGGATTACCGGCTGGGTAGAGTTCCCTCGGCGTGCTGCGCGTGACGATTAAGGTCATCTGGCTGACGAGTTTGGCTGGTTTGGAGCTGAGGTATGCAATCGTGGCTGGGGGCAGCATGTGTTTGGTTGCCTTTGAATGCGTGTTTAATGTGAAACCACATTGCATGCCAGTAGGATACAGTCATGCGTTCATTTGTTGGCCGCACCTTCGGCAAGTAATGAATAAAACGTGCGGCTCACAGAGTACATGTGAGCGACTCAGAATTTGGCAAGGTAGGGAATGATATGCCCCATTGTATGAAGAGAATAGATATGGTGATAGATGTTGTTTCATGCTGGCAACTCACCCAAAACTTTTGACTTGGCACAGAGTGGGCGGATTCCTTTATACAAAATGTTGGAATGTGAACAAATATTAACGTCGTGTGTTGTTTTCTCTACGCAACCTTCAAGCATTAACTGACTCGCGCGCTGTGTCCATAGAGTCTATGACAATAATGAAGTGGATGTAATTTATACGATTCTAAATGGGAAAAAAACGATTCATGATATCCACACATGAATCTCTAATATCCCAGCTTTGGAATGTGCTTGCTGGCAACAAGACGCTCGGTGCTGGTAAGACATAGATGACTGCTTGTGCAATATCTCACGATCTGTCAGCTTTTGGGTGCTCAATAGGTCAAAACCTGTCAAAACCTGTCACTTGTTATATTTCGGCACAGATCCGACATGCGTGCAAAGAGGTCATATAAGTTCTGACATTGCTGGCATTACCCACAAATCCACTTGTCAATGCAGTAGAAGTCAAGCCATCTGACAAACTTTGCGATGCAAGTGAATGACATAATAAATAGGCGTTAATATCCAGCTGCTCAGACTTCCAGACTTAAACGCTAATCTGAACCTCATATCAAGCCTCCAAAGTTTTGGACACACAGATTCCAAAACAAAACCGCCGCAAGAGATGCCCCAGCACGCAACTCAGATCTCTCTCCACTCCACACTCTTTACTCCGGCAGAGACTCACCGAGGCAGACGGGCTCGCCGTTGCTGACTTTGATGATGCAGGTGGCGTTTCCGGCGCAGACGACATCGGCGCACTGGAGGCCGATCTCGAGCGGCTCGGCGGCGGCGGCCGGCGCCGGCGACGCCAGGCAGGCGAGCAGCAGGATGGCCCACATGCTGAGCTGCGGAGGACGCTGGGGTGGTCTGCCCTGACGCGGCGACCGGAGGCGTCTGAGCGGCCGGCGCCGCGCCGCCGGCCGGCTCCCGTGTCACCTTGGGGAGGAGCCAGTGCGCGCTGCGCCGGCCGCTTCCCCGAACGGAGATGAGCCGCGACCGCGGCCGCGGCCGGGGATGAGCCCGTGCCCGGCGGCGGCGGCGCGTCCCCCGGTGGTCGGACCCTCCCGGACACGGAGCCGGCTGGCCTCCCGCCCAGCCTCCCAGCATCAGGGCGAGGCTGCCCTCTGGGGGGTGAAGGTCCAGGCCGCGGGGGGTCAGGCGACCGCCGGCACGGCGGGCTCCGGAGCTGCGGGGACTTCAGCGCAGGGCGTGGGATGCAGCTCGCCGATTAGCAGCATCCGGAAACTGGGCTGGTAAGCCTTGACATTCTTGGCCATCGGTGCCCGCAGACGGCGACCTGCGGTACGGGCATCGTCCATGCCACCTCGATAAACGCTTCATTCGTGACCCACGTGCTGCCCGTCCCCAGCTGACTGTATTACACGTTGCATGCAATGCATAATAATGCGGTCTGCTGAAGTAACAAGCCTTCCAGAGGAGTTAGCCCAATGCGCCTCTAATAGGTCTTCGTCCGTATTTGTACACACGTACACAGCAATTTTGACATGGATAGATCAAAAGATGACGTATCAAAAGGACAAATACTTTGCGAGAAATTAATAAGATGCTGCCTAAGAAGATCCAAGCAATGATTCCTTACAGCAAAGGACATGAAATAGACAGGCAATATGCTTGATAGTGATAATTAACATTGAATTTCAATTCAACATGATTTATATTTTTACCACCTTCTGAAAAAATGCCGAAGAAACGATAATTTTACAAATATCAGGCAGCATGATAATGATGCACATATCGAAAAATATTTGTCATTATTACATAGCCTCATACTGACGGGGTCAAGCTCAAGTCAGCTGAGAACTAAGGGTTCACCTGTCAGTTCGGTACAAGCTATTACACATAACCCTCACAACGAGGCACCACGCTTCTTTAGAAGTGAGGAGTTTCCTGTCAGTTCGGTACAAGTTATTACACATAACCCTCACAACGAGGCGCCACGCTTATTTAGAAGTGAGGGGTTTCATGTCAGTTCGGTACAAGCTATTACACATAACCCTCACAACGAGGCACCACGCTTATTTAGAAGTGAGGGGCTTCCTGTCAGTTTGGTCCCGTTATTAAACTTAACCCTCACGCTGCTGAGGTACCACACCAACTTAGAGCTCAGGGTCCCACGCTGTCAGTTCGATTGCATGTTATCTCGGGATGGAATGAGGATAAAGAGACGAGTGGAATGTTTCTAGATAGCGTACACAATCTTCAACAGCTTTACGTTGAGGTTGAAGCCATGCTCATGTTGGGTCGTTTTGCATTCTCCGTCTAAGCTGCATAAGCATAATCCAGAAGTCTCCTCCGTAGTTACAATTTGGCGTCGGCTGAACAATTTGCCGAATTTATTAAATAGTGAAATTAACGAGAGTAAACTCAACTCGCATCATTGAAATTGAGCTCGGCCAAACAGTCGTCAAGCCAGTTACGTTTCAGGGTTTACGTAGGTCAGTGACCTATGATAACCTTACGTGACAGAATAGAGAACAAAACCATTTGTAAGACTGAATCTGAACGTTTTGAAGAGATGGATTTGTGGGATCAGCTCTCGCGTTAAGCAATGCTTGGTGTGTAAGCCCTGACCCCTAACATCCTATCGTGGCATGACAGGTCAACGGCAAAATTTGGTGGCAAAATTTAACAAAGTAAAAGCGCGTCACGGTCCTTCCTGCCCTCTGACGTCAGCTAACCTATAGTGCGGCCGCTGCCACTGGCCGCAGGTCATACCAGTCAAGAACAAACAGCGAACGCCCACCCCGCGAGCGATTCGAACCCACCCGAAACGAAAATCTAAAGACAAATGAAACAGCTAATTGCGTACTTGGGGCGCTAATTTTAAAATATGAGGTAGTTTTACCTCAAGTCGGTGACCTATGGCAACCTTTAGGGGTAAATATAGTCTACATTTAAGATGGTGGCGCTGTTGTGTCTGAAAGTGAATTGAAAGCGCATTATGCAACTAAAGAGCAAGTGTTTGAAAACTGGGTGGAAATGTCATCTAAGATTAATCACCTATGATGACGTCAGAGTACAGCTTAGAGATCAGATAGTAGCGCACTGCGAAGGAAATTTGGCAGGAAATATAGGCTATCACCTTCATCCGTATGCTAAGGAATAGCGTGTCTAACCTGCCCGGGGTCCGACATGATCCTTCTTAGCCCATGTTACCGCTGCTAAATATAGGTCATTGATCTGGCAATGCCGGCCGACCGTCCGTCAAAGCTTTGCTTGCTGGAGCTTAAAAGAAAGCTTATCAAAGCAATGCCGACCAATGGTCCGAAAGGCCGTCTTTATCAGACTTTCAGCAGACAGGTGTTCACTGACGAGGCGTTCGCGTGATAAAGGAATGTTGCATACAAGTTAGCTGGTTGTGGTATGACAGAGGACGGCTAATTTGAGTCGACGAAATCTGGCAGGTGTGAGGGAAAAAGCTGTGCGGTGATTCACGCTTCATTTTTGCTTAACGTTAGCGTGACGTCATTGGTGTGGATACTTCGCTGTGCGGCAGGCCGCTTGGCCTCGGACGCCATGCCGAGGGACAACCAGAACATCGAAATATTCCAACAGCCAGTGCAAACGCCGTTGGTTGACGGTGGGTGTATATGACCGGTGAGTGAATATGTGTAACTTTATGAGGACATGATGATGTGCCTTGCAAGCTTATGCCGCAAATATTAAAATGCAATGGCCTGAAAAATGGAGACGCACACGCGAGGCTTATTTGCAATAGGGTGGCAGGAACTTAAGGCTGTCTTCTTCCCGATAATGAGCAAATTGTTAGTGGCAGATGACTATGACCAGCAAGCCAACTGTACACACTTCAGCGACGAGTGTGATAATGTATTTGGCAACCTCAAGCGGCAAGCTATTACAATGGGCTTCGATCTCACACGGCCTCGCACCCCGTGGTCGTGTCGCCGCCGGTGTTACCAGTGAGTGACAGCGTGGCGAGTCTGTTGTCTGCTGCGGCTGAATGTTTGCCCTAGACGCGCCAGATTCACGCCAGATGCGCCGAGCTCGCTCCATGCCTATCAACATTCCGCGGTTCTAGGATTGCATCTGTCTACCATGCTGGCGTGCTGGGCCCGTACCTCCCCACACTCAAGCGCGCTCCGTCCGTACCTGTGTGCAAAGCCGATCGTGCCTGGTTCGTGCCTGTGCGCAGGCCGACAGTGTTTGGTCCCTACCTGTCTGCTTAGTCATCGTGAGTGTCGAGCGACGTTTGCTGTGTTTTTAAGAGATGGTGCACGTTGCTATGTTTTACGTCAAGGGGGGATGTGGGTAGAATTATGAATGGCGAAACCTACATACAGAGCACGCTATGTAACTGTGAGTCCTTTCTTTTTAGCCGGACCCACCTTACCTGTACAGTTGACGAATCCTTGTGTTTCATACGAGTGATAATACCCCTTAGTAATTGCATTTTACTCCAACCCTGGGCATAGTTTGCTGGCCACGGTCGCCACCAGAAATGATGCGGACACAGACTATCATGCGTACAAAGTCTCATTGGCAGCACGCGCGCCTGTGTGAACCTGGCTTGTGACTGGCTGTGTTTCGGCGTTGGTCACTGCTTGCTCAGCCTTCCGTGGCAAAATTGGTGCCTCGCAACAAAGAAGAGGCCTTTCTGCTTACTGCAACTTCTCGTAACGCTGCTACCTAACATCGCAAAAACATTTACTATCAGCGCTTAGCGCAGGATGTTGACCGGTCCCCTCTTAAGCAAAGAGCCAATGAGAGGTGCCCTAAGTTGCGGGGATAGCCATTTTGGTTACTCCTTTCGAGTCACTCCTTTTGGCCCATTTGGTGAATGCATAATTTTATGAAAGCTCGAGGCTCTCCTCTTGGTTAGTTTCCGCGCACCTGCGTACTGGTATTCACTTCCAACGCCCACTGAATTTTAACGGGTCCCTGGATGCAAGGTCGCAAAGCACATACTTATACTCGCCATGTAATCCTATCTGATCGGTTCGTGGATATACGCACCTACCACACCACTGATAATCCACTTGTTTCTGGCAAGAAGATAGTCCAATGTTCAGACCGCTTATCTCCAAGAGTCCGCGCGGGTACGTTTGGTTTTAATGTCATTTGCACATTAAGCGCTAGGCTTAAATTTATAATTAGCACATCATCATACTACCCATTAAACTCTACACATTTGGCCCCTAGTTACATGCACCTGTCTCCAAAAGTTTGATCGTTGTCGGTACGAAGGCAACCCGATATCCCGGCCACCCATCTCTGCAGGAGGTATTGCGTAAGGATATTCAATTTCAACTCCGATTTCATAGTAATGGTTGACCTCATGAGCTTGCAAGGCACATCATCATACTCGCCATCAAATTCGACGTAATCGGCTTGCTGGCCACATGTGCCTCCTGCTAACAGCTGTTCATTATCTGCGCGATGATTTCCGATGTTCCGCTGCCCTGCAGCGCTATGCCCCACGGTTGGTGGCCGCGCCGCATTGAAGTCTCGGCACCAATGACGTCACCGTCCCGTCTATAGCCCGTGAAAACTCAGCTCATGACAAAGCTTAGGAATTTTTAAGTACTTATTCAGTTAAATACCCTGACCCTGGTCTCTATGACTATGATTAGGGTATATACATTCATCATAACCCTGTTAAAAACATGACCATGTATTTACATACATATATATATATATATATATATATATATTATATATGATAGATCTCTCTCTCTCTCTCTCTATTCTCTCTCTCTCTCTCTCTCTCTCTCTCTCTCTCTCTCTCTCTCTCTCTCTCTCTCTCTCTCTCTCTCTCCTCTTCTCCTCTCTCTCTCTCTCTCTCTCTCCTCTCTCTCTCTCTCTCTCTCTCTCTCTCTCTCTCTCTCTCTCTTCTCTCTCTCTCTCTTCTCTCTCCCTCTCTTCTCTCTCTCTCTCTCTCTCTCTCTCTCTCTCTCTCTCTATCTCTCTCTCTCTCTCTTCTCTTCTCTCTCTCTCTCTCTCTCTCTCTCTCTCTATGGCATTCCGATGTGTCGCACCTATTAGGCCCCAGGGTGTTGTGTTGCTGACCATTTCAAAGTGGTGACATCACCAGCCACCCAGTCAATTATTGATGCATCTAGGGGTTGAAGCATTGAGATCGCTAGGTAAGTTGAAGACGGGTTAACCGCATACACTGTGAGGTTTTTCGAGTATCTATCTTCCTTTGGTTACTGAACTCGTCACGTCTTTTCACGTTCCACGTCGTCATCTTGCTCTGGTTACCAAATTTTTACGTGAATCCTTGAACGATCTCGCACATGATTAGATCCATATTGTCCAGCCGTTCGCGCGTGACCGTCTGCGCAGGTGGGCCCGCGCTTTTGCCGGTGCCCTTGTTTGTTCCTTTCCCAGTCGATCTGCTTTTACCTGGCGCGTTTGCGACGCCCGGCAAAAGATATCTGGACCAGCTTCCAGTTAGTGGTTTGAACCGTTTTCAAAGTTGTCAAATTTTACGTCCGCTGTGTAAATGGAGTTGGGAAGGCTACTGTAGGTCAAATCCCAATGTGGGAAGAGAGTACAGGCACGAGAACCGAGGGGAGGGGTGGAGGCAAGATGCCTCCAACCCTCCAACTTTCTGAACATCTAACATTGGTCCAAGGGACATGACGGGAAGCAGCTATCCCCCCCCCCCCCTCCCTCCCACTCCCCAACTGTCAGCTAAGGCGGACTTTAATGCAAGAGAAGCGTACCTTATCAAACAATTGGCCTGCTAACGGCAGAAAAGCGATGCAGCACAACCCTCGAAAAACTGAATTTATTGGGTTTCTTATGGCTGAAACTGAATGCAATGCGATAATGATGCAAAAGAACAGCGTCTAGAAAGCGTGGCGCACGGAAACGGTCTAATAACTTAAGTCGAAGTTTGTCTGCTAGCTCAACCAAGAGTTGGTCAGCATGTGAACCTGCTCGTGACGATACGTGTCTGCTTTTTATCTGCCTGCCCATGTAAACTGCCCTATACTGCCCTTAAAGCGAATGACTGGATGGCAGTAGATGGCGCACTATCACATCGCCGTATGACAGAATATGCGTAAACCACAGGTACCTGCGTTATTTGTTTTATATCTACGGAATGTGTGCACACTATACACTACACCATGCTGCATAGTGAGGTCATTGTGGTCAGGTCTAGGCTTCATACTGAGCCACGCAGCTCATTTTTTCAGAATCCAGAATTATGCTCATTTGTTTTTCCTCAATGGGTCGTGAGCGAACAAGATCATGGTGCGCATTAAACTAAAAACGAAACTAAAAAACTAAGCGAAACTTAACGAAACGAAACTAAAAACTGGGCCTGGGAAAGAAAGACTGCTTCCAGGCGAACGCCAGAAGTCATTCCACGACTATATCTAAGCCCACGGCGCATATAGGAATATGAGAGAACCACTGGATCGTCAACGCGATAAATGGCTGGAACTTCCTTCTTGCCCATGTGATTCCGCCCCTGACAACCAGCCACATTAAGAATCTCATCGAAGAATTTTGGTCGCACCGTGCATGTGACGTCGCGGCCTAAGATGGAGCATAAAATACAGATTGAGGAGGAGGACGGGTTTAAACAGGCTCTTGACCTCGAAACGTCAATTCAGCATAACGTAGGGTAAGGAAAGTATGACAATTATTCGCTCTTCTATGTGAATAGGCGTTGCACTGGTTGCGCGGGCGTACTCATGACGCTCACAACTCCTAGGCATTGCCAACCGGACGCTAGCCCGGACTCATGTGATGTAAGAAAGGTGACTTCAAAACTTGAGTCAACTGAGTCCTTGAGGCTCCGACTCAAGGAAACCAATGGACGCAGACTTGCACGTCATATTAGCTCAATGTTCGGGCTCGAGGCCACATCATGATTACAGACTCTCCCAAAGACTTCTTCAGTTTCACGGACTGAAACTGATGCATGCT
This sequence comes from Pollicipes pollicipes, assembly GCF_011947565.3. Lineage (NCBI taxonomy): Eukaryota > Metazoa > Arthropoda > Thecostraca > Pollicipedomorpha > Pollicipedidae > Pollicipes > Pollicipes pollicipes. The sequence continues at coordinate 32,719,146 of NW_023597034.1, read as the reverse complement.
ATGAGCTTGATTACGCATGTTAGCTTGATCATTTGCCAGGCTTCTGTATCCGGCTGTCTAATTGCGCATTGGTGAGGACGCATGCAAGTACGCTGTTTAGTATTGTTTCCTTTAAAAAAGATCATTCACGGCTATTTCTCACACTTATTAATCACGCTCCACGCATCCTAGGGCATGCTTATCATGCCCCATGTTTTTGGTGACTTGTTGGTTTGGTTGTTTGGATTAGAAACATTTCGGACATTCGTGACGGCCTCAGGACTGTAGGAAGATGGAGAGTGGCTGCCATGGGGACGAACTGCAGGTACCAGGAGCTGCATCCGCCGGTCCTCAGCCCGCCCAGGGGCCCCTGTTCGGGATGTGAGCTGCCGCTCAGACGGGCTTCCACCAGAGGGCACCCGGGGTCACTCATGGTTGGTGCTATCGCTCAGACGGGCTTCCACCAGGGGGCACCTGGCCCACTTCATGGTTGTGCTATTCGCTCAGACGGGCTTCCAACAGGGGGCACCCGGATCACTCATGGTTGGTGCTATCGCTCAGACGGGCTTCCACCAGGGGGCACCAGGGGTCACTCATGGTTGGTGCTATCGCTCAGACGGGCTTCCACCAGGGGGCACCCGGCCCACTCATGGTTGGCGCTATCGTTCAGACGGGCTTCCACCAGGGGGCACCCGGCCCACTCATGGTTGGCGCTATCGCTCAGACGGGCTTCCACCAGGGGGCACCTGGCCCACTCATGGTTGGTGCTATCGCTCAGACGGGCTTCCACCAGGGGGCACCTGGCCCACTCATGGTTGGTGCTATCGTTCAGACGGGCTTCCACCAGGGGGCACCTGGCCCACTCATGGTTGGTGCTATCGCTCAGACGGGCTTCCACCAGGGGCACTCGGGATCACTCATGGTTGGTGCTATCGCGCAGACGGGCTTCCACCAGGGGGCACTCGGGATCACTCATGGTTGGTGCTATCGCGCAGACGGGCTTCCACCAAGGGGCACCCGGTCCACTAATGGTTGGTGCTATCGCTCTGAGGGGTTTCCACCAGGGGGCACCCGGGCCACTCATGGTTGGTGCTATCGCTCAGACGGGCTTCCACCAGGGGGCACCTGGCTCACTAATGGTTGGTGCTATCGCTCAGACGGGCTTCCACCAGGGGGCACCCGGGCCCACTCATGGTGCCTGTGGCCTCCTCCTAACCCTGTTTATGCCATCCACCGTAACACCCAGTTCATCGTGACACCCCGCTTGTCTTCCGAACAAACACTTATCTTGTATCGTGGTATTATAGTATTTAGAGGATAACCCTGGCTGGGTTTTGGCTTTTTAACTTGGGTAGCACGAGCATTCAGAATGAAGCAAGAATGAGGAAAGTATGGGGGATCGTGGTGACTTGTGTGATCTTTGCCCTCTGTGTGAGATCGGTATCCTTTTTCGAGGCAGGCAGAGTTAACCACTTAGGGAAAAATCGCGGAGCCAAGTCATGGCTTCTATCGAACTAGACCTGGACCTCAAGCAATGATCAAGGCTCGACTCTGTCCACCTATTGAACGTTTTCACAAGGCTGTTCAGTTCCGATGACAACTAGACTGGTGACTTCGTCGTTGAAAACGGTTGCCAAAAGTGGCGCGCACTAACCCGGATACACGAGGTTTGATGCCTGAACCACAGTCCTCACGTTTAGGAGGCTCAGCACTAACTTCATGGCAGCCGCTCACCTCACCGCCATATTCTGCCTCTGGCCGGATTGGCCAAAGCATTATATTCGTCATCGGCACATCCTGTAAGGTGCTCAGTCATATCTCACGATCGCCGTGCATAAGAGCCATTTCCCTTGAGAAGCTATGCAAACGAACCGCTGGGCACCCAAGCGTCGCCAGCTTTAGGAGTTCCTAGCATCTAATGCGTCTCCAAGGTCACCATCAGCATCCAACAACTGGAACAATTGCAAAGCTGTTGAGGCGTTTGTGTTTCCAAGAGCGGGCTGGCGTAGCTCCATTTTTAAGACCGGGCTGTATTTTGCTCGGATATTTTGTGAGAGCCATAGCTATAAATCATCGCGGTTTGGTGCATTAGTAAAAGCAGCAAATCCAAGAGCATGATGAAGCTATGCACTTCAAGCTATACCGAAGACAGTATGTATCAGTTAAATGGAACTTGGTTAATGCCACTTGGAAAACGTTTTGATAGCAAAAAGCACGAGCAATTTACGCAGCATCTTTGCGAATACGCAGATGGTTTTCCAGGATGGTTTTAGGCACATAGGTAAACTGCAGTTCTGTTGCATGATATGCCAAGACTTTGCGATCTATTGCAAGCAACTATTTACTACTTTTGGAGATTATAGACTCGTAGTTATTTGGATGTACATATCAGCTACTGTCACGTGCCGTTTTTACGTGGTTAGCAGTTCATCAGAGTGTACCACATCGCTCTTTGGACGGTTACTGCTTTGACTGTTACTGGCTTGTCACGGTTCTTTACGGCTTGTTGCAGGCTTGTTACGGCTTTGTTTTATCATTTCTTAGAGATCACTCATGACACAACTCCTTAGCCTCATCCACTGCTTAGTTTGAAAGGCTGAAACAGCCAAAGCGTCGAGAACAAGCCCTTATTCAGCACGGTGCATTGTTAGTCTCAATTGAGAACGGCTCCGCTAGTGTTGTAGAGGGGGTAGGTGAAATAACCCGGGGTGCCAAGCGTATGCCCGGGAGTTAGCTAGCCACGGCTCACTCAATGTTTGTAAGACGTTGCAAACCAGCCATGTGACGATGCACAGGGCGGATCAACTTCAGAACGAGCTGTGGCATCCGTACTGTTGGCACACCCCGGCACCACTGACGAAAAGAATGCCGCCTCTGGGTGGCCTGTTTGCAGCAGGCATCTACCGCAGGCAGAGCTGATTTCGGGGCGCGCCGTTCTGGCCTGCTTGTATGACGCCGCCTGATTGGTCGGTCGTGATGCATCCCGCTCATGGAGGCCGTTTTAGAGAGGTATGACGAGAACGACCTGGACTCACCTGTCGCATCCGGCTGGACAACTCGCATCATGCCAACAGTGGTCCCTGGGCTGTGCGTCTGAAGCTACGCGTTGGAGGCTGCATTGTGATAGCTAACACCACGGTTGTCCTAAATAGGATACTTTTGTCACTGGCATGCTGCCTTATTTTATCGTCAAAACTGACGTTTCAAGCTAGCTATTCATCTATCTATCAATATATGCATGCATGCATATATATATATATATATATATATATATATATATATATATATATATACATATTCAACAGTGTCAGTCATAGATTTGCCTTCATGCTGCAAGGAAAGCCTTAAGGCGTTTTCGGAATGACTTCGGACCATGCTTAAGCCCGCTGTCATGACCCTAACGGCTTATGGTCTATGAAATACAATATTTTTAGAGATCATGACGGTGGCGTTGTGCTGAAAAGCGACACATAACGTCATTTTCTCGCAGGAAATGCACGAAAAGAAATTTTTGGACAGCTTTTCTGAACCTCATTGCACTGAAGACCATTCAAAGCGATATGGCTATTTTTCAAGGCCAGGTAGACTAAAGTCAAAATAGGTAGAACTTTACCTTTACGGCAAAATGTGACCTTTTGAAGCTCATTACATATAAACATTAACAGGACATTATCAACTGCTTTAAAAGGCATTTCACCGCTGCTGTCGTCACCTACGTGACCTTTTGTGACACGACCGGACGGACCAATGCAACAAAACCTTCACCTCTTTGGCCTGACAAGGCACATCACACCCACATCACATCACATTTGGCACATCACAGATCACACCAGTCAGTGTACCTTAGTGCCCAACTGATGGAGCTTTCTTCAACATATAATGAACGCCGTTGTTCGCACTGCTGTAGCAAACGTAGCACTTGAGATAGCAAGAATCTATGACTCACTGTTTTTACTCATGTGACCTTATCTGGCCTGTCAAAAGTCACATCCACAAGCGTCCCATCCAACTGACGTAGCTTGACGGCAGCGCTCAAATGCCGATTTCCGTGGGCTGCTTCAAGTTTTTGATACCTTAGAGGGCCTCTGAGCTTACCGCGTAGGACGGAGGTAAAAAAAAAAATGTTCGCAGCGCTGAGCTGAGTGGATGACCAACAGCAGGCATTCCAAGTATTGTGGGGCCCATGGAAAGTGCGCGTTTCCCGTGAGTGACGTATGCGGAGGCAGTGAAATATGCTTAAGCGGGCTTTCAGAGAAACTCTGAGACAGCTGGGACAGCTTTTGTTCATCATGCGTTAAATTCCCCCGATGGACAGAGACAATTGATCGTATATCATCCTGCGACAAGTTATGGATACCGAGGAGAACAGGACATCACTCATCGCATAATAATTCATGCTCGTATCCACCTAAATCTAATACGCCGGAACTGCTTCCCACAACAGCGCTGCCATCGTCGTTCTCCATGACCATAAACAAGGCTGAATCGCATCAAGACCTACAACACAGCTGCTTCGAGCCCACCAAGACGTTTGCAGGCTCATAATTTGCACATACACAGCGGCACCAGCCCGGCACTACCTTCCACTGACAGGACCTCTGCATAATCTTGCTGGAGGCACGACAGGCTTCTAAGCACGGGCGCACTTCTATGGGCCGCTGGAGTGACGGCCTTACGCGAGCTGCGCCCTAAACCGGCTCGAGCCAGATGGACTGCCCCGCGAGGTCACGGCAGCGTTGGGCACCACCGCGCCGGTGGAGACGCTCCCAGGCGCACGTGAATGGCCGGGATGGGCGGAGGATAGCCGGCTAGTGGCGGCAGATGTGCCAAAGTCTGAACAGCGTGAGAGTTTCGGAACGCCCGTGCCGCACGCAGTTCACCGACGGAAGGGTGCAAAGGGGTGCTGGACCACCCGTGGCATACACACAACGCGCAACCGGTGAAGTGGTGGGTACAGTGGAATTCTCGGGCACACAATCGGTAAGCAATGCACCTGATGACAAGGAAGATACAGTGGGATCTTGGAACACGCACATACACGCACGCACGCACGCACGCACGCACGCACACACACGCACACACACACACACACACCACACACACGCACACACACACACACACACACACACACACACACAACACACACACACACACACACACACACACACCACACACACACACACACACACACACACACACACACACACACACCACACACACACACACCACACACACACACACAACACCACACACACACACACACACACACACACACACACACACACACCACACACACACACACACACCACAACACACACACACACACCACACACACACACACACACACACACACACACACACACACACACACACACACCACACACACACACACACACACACACACACCACACACACAACACACACAACACACACACACACACCACACACAACACACACACACACCATGTGTGCGATGGGGTCCTAGACCACCCTCTCCACACGCAATGCGTTGGAAGAGGGTCATGGGAGAAGTCTGTGTTGCCCTCTCCGCGCGCCACACAGCAGTGGAGTGAGCGGAACACCTTGGGTCAAGGGGCGGCTCGCAACAAACGACGGTTCTCCGAAGTGATGCGCTGTGCGAGCAGATAATGATGCAGCATCATGATGAGCAGATCAGTAGGTCATATTTGTCATGCGAGAAATGCGAGCGTGTATCCTGCCCCTGTTGGCGGCCTCTGCGTGTTGCGTGGGATCGGTCTGAGCAGGATCAGGCGGAGCCCGGTCGGGCGCCTAGCTGTGTCCGCTCCGCGTGTACGGCATCAGAGCTGTGCCTTATATTGCAGTGTCTGATGTAACGTATCGTGCCAAATATGCACACACACGGTTAAAATAAATCTGGACACTACTGCGGCATAACGATTTATTGATAATGAAATCGGGCGGTCTAGGCGTGTAAATACATTAGGGCGCTGACAGGCTTTCAGACTGTCCGTTGGTCGCTTTCTACGATTAACTATTGCCAGTTGGTTGGATCACGAGATATAGCAGAAGTGTGCGCTATGTATAATGTTAACGTAATGTCCCTTGTTCCAGGACTCGGGTACGACAACATTTTTTTATACCATTGACAGCCAGAAAATATGCTTCAAATAAACTGATATATCTGAATTATAATTTCGAGTGTTGGTGAGTTCGGGCATGACGGGTTGTCATGTCTTTATCTGTAAATATATACAACTTGCATTGAACTCTATTCTAGCATTGGAGAGCACACAGACACCAACAAAATAGTCCCAGTTGTATTAAGAAGCACTCATCACTCACACACGAAACTGCTTCTAATTGATATCATTTATAAATGGTAATCACTGCATATGTTTAAGAACTTCACGTATCTCATCCACTCCCTGAACGACTTCATATCAAACAATCCAGGCTATCCCCAGGCGCAGACACGCATCTCACACGCGCACAGATAGTCCATGAACTCTCGCCGCCGCAGACGCTACGTCTTTATCACAATGTCCTACGTTCGCGCGCGGGCCGCGGACCGCGGGCCGCGGCCTCTCTCCACCAGGGTGGAGAGCAGTCAGCACTGGGTGCCACCAGGGTGCGGCCGCCTGGTCCCAGCTGCAGAACATCCGCGACACGCGGCTGCCAGGGCCGGGCCCCGAGGCTGGCGGCGGACGGGCGCGGCAGGCGGTACACGCCCGGCCGCCCGCGCTGCGCCGGTGTGTGAACCAGCTATGGTCCCCGGCTCACGTCTAGCTAAGCGAGTCTGAACGACAGAAGATCCTGGCTTATGTAAGCGCGGTACGGCAGCCAGCCTATGATAAAAGAGCTCGGATTCCGACCTTTAAAAACGGCGTTGTTTTGGCAGAGCCTGGATTCCGGCCCTGAACAGCCGGCACTTCCTTGGCAGAGTCCGGTCTCCAGTCCCGGACAGACGGCACTGTCCCGGAAGAGTCCAGATTCCGGCTCCACGCGGCCGTTATAGTCTCGGCAGAGCCCGGACTCAGACCCAGTACAGCCAGCACTGTCTCGGCCGAGTTCGGATCCGGATCCGACGCTCTTCAGCCGGCACCGTCTCAGCAGAGTCCGGCTCTAATACTCTTCAGCCGGCACGGTCTCAGCAGAGCTCGGATCCGGATCCGAAGCTGTTCAGCCGGCACCGTCTCGGTAGAGTTCGGCTCTGATACTCTTCAGCCGGCACGGTCTCAGCAGAGCTCGAATCCGGATCCGAAGCTGTTCAGCCGGCACGGTCTCGGCAGAGTCCGGACCCCGGCCCCGCACAGCCGGCACGGTCTCGGCAGAGTCCGGACCCCGGCCCCGCACAGCCGGCACGGTCTCGGCAGAGTCCGGACCCCGGCCCCGCACAGCCGGCACTATCTCGGCAGAGTCCGGTTGGGCACGGGGGTCGCTCGTCCGCGCATCATCTCCTCGGGAGTCGGCGCCGCCACCGGCACCCTCCGCATGCCTGTCGTGGAGCGACTGCGGGCAGAGGGGAGCCGTCAGCCGTCAGCCGTCAGACGGCCGCGGCTGATAACGCGGCGCGTCGGCTGCCTGCTGACGTATGACAAACTGACAGATGTGGCCACGCGCTGTCACATCCGTGAAGGTCACATCCTTGACGGACGACGGTCAGACGACGGACTGGGTTGCTGTTACGACAGTTACTGGTCATCTCTGACCAGTAACTGTCGTAACATCAACAGTCATGGCCAACCCTGGCCATCACTCGTGTCATCGGAGACCGATGGCATGATGTCACATTCCCCACAGATGAGGGACTGATAGCATTTTCTGGCGTCCGTGACTGACGGAGTTTGACATGTCTCTGACTGGTATTAGTTGACTGAATGCAGACAAGCGTACGGTTAGCGCCACCAGCCGATGGCCACCCGGGGAGTCATGTGTTTCACGACACCAGTTTACACGAAGAGCGCGGGCATACATGGCGTTAGACATGCTTGTAATTCGAGCGAGAACAATTCGAGCGAGAACAATTCGAGTGAGAACAATGCGACACCACAATCACGCAGACAGTTTCTAGGAGCTAGAGCGGAAGAGAACGAGCTCAACGTTAGTGTAACGTTACCTGAGCGTTGGCAGCGACTCAGGCCCACTGATCGCTACGTGCGTGTGTTACCTACGTGAGGACTCCTGCTGGCTGTAACGACGATCGCGTGACGTATGGCGTCGGATATCTCAGCTTCTCCTTGACACCTCATGTCAGGGAGACTCACCCAGCAAAGCCCTTTCCTTTCGTTGCTGCTTCTACGTTTAAGCAAGCTTATGGTAGCGTTCACTAAGTTGTATTAGACATGCCCGGAAACCATTCAGCTTTGTATCCGTTTAAGCTGTTCCCAGACCTCTCGCCAACGCTCATGCGCGAACATGACGTTAAGTTCAAGCACTCTTTACAGACAGAAAACATGAATGTCTGTAATGTTTACATGTATTGGATACGAAAGAACTGTTTCATCGGGGTAGCTGTGGCTCAGCTAAAGCGGTGATTATGACGCTGATGAGATTCCACGTTTTGACGGTTGTGCCCACATTTTAGGTGTAAGGCGGCAGGAGGCATTTGAAGATTTACACCTCCAAGGCAGCACTTTCTCCTTTGCCATATCCCGAGTAAACCCCATGCTATTTTACCACGGAGATTTTTCAGCAGAGGGGTTGCCAGATACTTTTAGGGATTAGGGATTATTTCGGCGGATCTTCATCACAGAACAAATACCACCGAACGAAAAGTCTGCTAATCCCAGTGCGCCCGTCGCTGGATCGTCCCTGGTCCGTACTTACCCGTGGTATGCGCCGATAGGTCATGGTCCGTGTGACCTGCAAAGAGGTGATAAGCTAAGCGGACGCCGAAAACTCGGCTGGAGAGCGGGTGTTTGTTAGCACAGCTGCAAAGTGCAGGGAAGCGTTGCTTTGTGAGATGAGCGTGTGCAGTGCTGGGTGGTGTACTGTTGTGGAGGTTAGCGCGCAGAAGCTGTCGCGAAAGAAGTGAGAAGAGAGGCCTCGGTGGCCAGAGAGGAACGAAGGGAAGAGAGCGATAAGCAGAGTGCAGCACAAAACCCCACACACAGACACACAGAGGCTGCTGCCAAGTCTAGAGTACACTTTACGGAGCTTCTTGGTCTCCAAGTTGCATATAAGATACAGTACTTTGGTTGAAATGCTTTTAAACTTTTTGGGCACGGTTGGGCAAACGCGTTAAACATTAGTTTGTTTTATACGCCTTTTTTCATATTACAGATCCCCATTCACAATCGAATACACGTAACACCGTGATATTTGACCGAGGGAATCAAAAGGCGTTTGGTCTAGGCCATACCCTGCCCAGGGGCATGATTTTGGCGCCGCAACTTTCAAATAAAACTCTACTAGCAGCATTCGCTTCGTATTTTATGAGGCACCCTGTTCTTGCTCTTCAAACGAATGCTGTGATAACATGCCTGTGCCTAAGCCAACAAAAGCAGACGTAAACTGTGCATTGCGCAAAACCCCCACAAGCCAGCAGCGTTCGCGATGCTAACCGTTTGGAGTCCTCTTCCTCCTTCCTTGCGATCAGCTGCCGCTTCCACGGCGGCAGTGACTGGATCTTCTGCTTTTCCAGGTCCTTGAGACGCTGCTCCTCGGCCGCGGTTTTGGCGCGCTCCGCCGCCTTACGCGCCAACATTTGGCGCTTCCACGCCGGGATCGTGTTTCCGGTGGCGTCCACTTCGGGGATCTGCCGGAAAAGGAACATCTTTTTATGTTTTGATGACGACGTGATGGGACAGCCCGGGTGGGCGCATTTGGGAGAGAGCACGAGCAGATTTGGACAGCAACGTACCACACAGAAGGCATGGAGCATATCACAAAGGTGACGAAACGCAACCAAATAGGCAGCGACTTCACATCCCATTGCAGCACAGAAGAGAAGTTTGAGCATGGAGCCAGCACAAACCGCCTCAGTCAGCACTGTCACAAACAACATCAATAGCTTTGCAGACAGGCCATTTTTCATGTTATGCTGGTTCTCAACTCGACTCTTGTCGTTCTTATGGCTTTACGTCGTGACGGCTCGTGTGGTTTTAGCTCCGTCAGAGGCGGGCTATTGCAAGGCGAAAGCTGCCTTGATGAATGGCCTGGTGTGATCGTGACCATGACACGCGCCGGACCGTCCATGAACGGGAACAGGATGCCAGTCGTCACACCTCGCTCAAGAAGGCGTCGGCGGTGAACTCCCTGACGAGCTCCTTGCTCTCCTCGCGCAGGATCTGGACGGCAGACTTGGCGCGCTCCTCCCGCAGCTTACGCACGCCGTCCATGTCCTTGCTCCGCTTCAGTTCGGCGATCAGGTCATCCTTGCGCTGCACGTTCACCAGATCGCCGCCCGCTGCCGACACAGCACCGGTGAGCGCAGGCCGTCGCCGGAGGGAAGCCGGCGGGTGGTGAACGGGCCGTTAGGAGTTGTGTACCAGGATGCACGGCAGGGTAACAAGCCAATCAGGCCAACGGCAAGACGGGATGTGGACGCTCAGCAGATCCCCGAGGGACAGCGTGCACTTCTACCAGGCTGCTGGGAGGACACGGCGGTCATGTTCGCCAGATCAGCGCCGTGACTGAACGGGTGTATTCGTCACGTCGTTGCTAGATCGGTGGAGTATTGACTAGCTCACCAACAGGAGAGAACAAGCACATTTACCATACCAGCCACTCGACAGAACACGAAGCTGCAGACCCCCGGCAGCAGCCATGGAGCGAGCTCGCATATGACGGAGCATTTGCCGGGTCAACCGGACGACAGATTAGACGGCTGTCAGACGGCTGAGAATGCGGACAAGGACAAGGCAAGCTCGCCATCTTAGCGCCGATGATGTCACAGAGTCGGCGCTGACTCAGGATTAAGTGGAAGTTATTCACGCCAGACGAAGCAGCGATGCTGTTTGCATTCCCTTCTAGGTGGACAAAGAGCACCGACAGTGTTCGCCATTTTGAATGCAAGAAAGAGGATCTCAGTCGAGACACATAAATCAGACAGCAAAGCATGTACCATTCATGCTCAAATCATGGCAAGACGGTCTCCTAATTACGTGCCCTTCTTGGAGGCCGCTTATCAGATCTATTATGACATTGCCAGTGGGAAGGTTAAACCCCTTGACAACCTTCACCGTTACAGATATCGAACAAGCACGGCGGGCAGAGGCTTAGTGAAAAGGTGAAGGAGGATGCCTTCTCAACACAAAGGAAGCGAAATCCCACGCCAAACCAGTCGCATAACGTCCACATACGACGAATACGTGTCACGTGACGCCACCTGTTGGCGACGCCACACCACCCACCTGGAGCGCCGGTGGCACAGCCGACGGGCGCCGAGTACGTCTTGGTGAGCTTGTCCGTCTTGCGCAGCTGCACCTTCTGCAGCTCATTGGCCGAGATAGCGACCAGCGGCGGCCCGGCGGCGGCCGGTGGCGGCGGCGCCGGCGGCGCCTCCTGCGGCACCTCGGGGATGGCCGGCAGCGGCGGTGGCGGGGGCGGCGGCTGCGACGAGGCGATCGACTCCACGCCGCTGTCGGAGCTGAGGCTGGCGGGGCCGTCCTCGCCGGCCTCACCGCCCGCCGGTGGCGCCGCCGTGCGGCCGCCAGGCGGCGCCACCGGCCTGCCGCCGATCGAACGGAGGTACTCGGACGGCTTGATCAGCTTGTTGGGGTCGGCCAACGATGGGAACTTGGGCGGGATGAAGGGCAGTGCCATGTGCTTGGGCTTAGTGGCCGGACGTAGGGTGGGGTTGGAGCCGGCGCCGCCGCCCTGCTGCAGCTGCCCGGCCAGCTGCCCAGCCAGCTGGTCAGCCAGCTCGATCGGCAGCGACGTCGGCCGACTCAGCTTATCGTGACCTGAGGAGCAACACGCAAGGGGTGTTTGTGAGCCATTAGTAAGTGCGGCCGCACCATAAACCGCTAGTTTGACTTTTGACCTGTTATAAACTGTGCATGGGTGATGAACAGCAAAGATGGACGCAAAGCCAAGCAGTTAAACAGAAATGAAATTGGCATATCGAAAAAAAACAGTTGAACACGTACAATTCAAAACTCTACCTTTTCCGCGCCCAAGCTTTCACGTTATTGCCATTCGAGTGCAGCTTCAAATACGTACGGGCTTCTCGCAACGTTGAAAGACTCGTGTTGTCCGAATTCTGCGTGGTGCGCTTCATATGGCTGGGCCGCAGTGTCGGCTCTTCCGTAGTGCTGCCCTCTGCCGGCGCCGGCTCCGCCCCGATCTGCCCCGGCGGCGGGGGCGGCGGAGGAGGCGGCGGCGGCGGCGGCGGCGGCGGCGGTGGCGGCGGCGGTGGCGGCGGTCCCTTCTGGGCGGCTGCCTTGGGCGGCGGCGGCGGCGGCGGCGGCGCGGCCGGCTCGCGGCGCTTCTGCTTCGGCGGCAGCGGCGCCGGTGGCTCGTCGGCAGGCGCCGGCGCCGCCGGCTTGGGGGGCCGCGGACCGGGGACGCCGCCGGCCCCGCCGGCCGGGCTGGCTGTGATCAGGGCTGAGCTCGGCGAGGAGAGAGCGTGTAGCCGTCGCAGCGGGCTCTTGTCACGGCTCGAGCCGCCACCGTCGCCAAACTCTGCAACGGCGGACCGGCGGCGGTTAGTTGGCCCGGCAAGGGTGCACAGGAAGGGTGGGAGCCAATGGACTTCTTCTGGTGTTATGCATCATGTGAAGTGGCCTTGGTTCGAGCACTGTTACACATGTGCTGAAGAAGAAAAAAAGTTGCTATGCTTGGAAGAGTATGAAGGATGTATATAGCTTCGTTGATGCACCATGAGTAACAATTGGAAAAGGAGCGTTAACTGTCATGCAGCGTAATAATGTACAGTTTCGTCACTCTCCGGCCAAGTACCATCCCAGTTGCATCGGCTTTCAAGTTTGCTAAAATTCGTTCACTTTTCAAATTGCTTCCGAAAATGTGCAATAGGCCAGAGTATGAGCAGCGATAAGCCATGACAAACATGGTTGAATCGTTGTGTTCAGCATTAACGTCTGGAGGTGGTGACTATACTATTCGACTTCACTACAGTTGGCTACGGCTGCTTAAGTGATAACTCGATACAAAATTTGTTGGTAATAGCTTGAATAGTCTTAAACAGTTTTGGTTTTTCACTCGTCCACAACAGCCATAAAAAGTATCATCCAACGTGTCATAGTATATGAGCATCTACCCGCACAACCAGTCTGTACCTCACCAAAGTTGGTGCGGAAATGTGGAAATAGAAATGAGAGTCACTGAGGACCGTTTGTCGTGACACAAGCAAAAGAAGGGGGATGGGCCGTTTTTCGTGATACAGGCCAGTGAGAGGAAGGGAGGAATCGTTTGTCGTGACACAGGCCAGCGGGAGAGAGGGAGGGGGAGGGGTCGTTTGTCGTGACGCAGGCTAGTGAAGATGAATGTTGGTCGCCTGCCGTAACACAGGTCACTGGGAGGGAAGCAGGGGACCTGAGTCGACGAGCGGCAGTGAGTGACCATACCTGGCGGAGGCGGGATCGATTCCGCATCCGACACCTGCTCGTAGACCTGAGCCACGGTCTGGAGGCTGTGTGCCCGACTGATCCCGTACAGGTCTGCCAAACACACGGCTGACACTGAGCGTCCCTGGACTGCCGGATCGCGACAGCCTGTCTGGGTGCCTCGTGACAACTGACAAAGGTGAACTGACATATGACAACTGCACATATGACATTCGGTCGGTTTAAAGAGCAACAATGAAAGGTGCGTGTGCCCTGTACACGCAGCTCTGCCCAACGACGGTCCCGTGATTAAGTCCATGGGGCTTTGACTGAACCTCTTGGGGATGTCTTTGAGACAAACAAGACGTCTGGTGGGTTAGGTGACGTGACATATGTTTTTGTCTGTTTACACTCTGTCTTGACTTCACAGACTCTCCAGGCTTTTCAAACCGCGTAAATCTGAACCTTCCAATGACGTACACAACCTTTAAATACGGCACGCGCGTTACAGCATTCGTCTTGTTGTCAAGCACTCAAGATATAAGACCAACTCAGTGAGCCGAATACCCATCGTGATGTCACCCATCGTAGGTGTATACGGAAAGTGAACTATCAGTTGAGTGATACCTGTGTCCACGTGGAAACGAAAGATAAATGACTCATCCAATCTAGGACGAGGGCGTGGATGACCTAGAGTTTCACCACGGGGCGGGGCCTGTAGATAGCATTAAGGTTCTGAACAAACAAACATATTATCGAGAAAGGCCTGGCATGTTGACGGGCATTAGAGCCCTCAAATGGTGGTGAAATAAACAACAATTAAAGGAGGGTTTCCATTTGAATTTCAGCACCATCACAACAAGATCATCAGCTCGTTCTTGGTGAACAGGAACTTGGCCTGTACCTTCTTCGTGTTTTCCATGGCTGTCATCGGAGCGTGAAGACGCATCCGTTTGCTCGGCGGGGCTGGGCTCGGAAACCGTGTAACTATTCTCGGATTTCGTCGAAGCTGTGAAAGAACGAAACGGTGACGTTTTCTGCACTCTGAACAACAACGTACACAAAATGATGCAATATTTGTTGCACTGTTGTACGACATGCAGCTCACAGACCACGAGTACGTATATGGGTACAAACCTCAGTTCCATGGATTATAAGCAGTTGGGGGGTGGGGGATAACTAGAAAATACTGATATGGTCCCTAATCACTTCTCGAAACGTCGTGATAATGCACTGGCCAAATTTGGCTACGAAACACAGTGAACGAACTGAATAGCGTAGTGAACAAAAAAAAAACACTCGCCTTTTTCTAACATTATTTACAACACCATCCATAACATAGAAAAACAACAACAAAAATATATTTGACCAAGTCGTAGGTCCCCCCCCCCCCCAAATAAGAGCATTTGCAGACTAGGCCCGAGTCTCGGTATAAAAACGCCGTGGTTTTCCGTGCACAACGCAAGGTGGGAAGTTTCTTCTGACGCAGCAGAAATTGACCGGACGAGGCATTGCCGCGACTGCCCACAGCACGTCCGTCCCAAACCACGCACGACAGAAAAGAACACCATGCCTTCTATTCCACCGCCTGACTCGTCGGGAGCACCACCGCCATCAACAGCACGCACTTCCTACCTTGGGTCCTCGGTAAACTTTTGCTGGACGTCGGCGCTGGTGGCGGCGGCGGGGGCGGTGGTGGCGGCGGCGGCGGCGGCGGCGGTGGCGGCGGAGCCTGTGCCGCCGGCGCCGCGCGCTTCAGCCTCTGCTTCTCGCCCTCCTTCCTGCGGCGCGGCGCCTTCTTCTCGGAGCGCTGCTCGCTGCCCAGCGTCAGCGAGTGGAAGAGCTCGTTGACGCGGTGGTACACCGAGTCGCCCGGGTCGTGCAGGTAGAAGGGCCGGTGGCCGGCGTTGAGGGTCTCCGGCCCGCCAGGGGGCGCGGCCGAGCCGGCGGCCGGCGCCGCGGACGGCGCCGGCCGGTGCAGGTAAAACGGCGAATGCTCGCCGTTGGAGCTGCCGCCGCTGTAGTAGTGCGACGACGCTGATTCGGTGGAGCGGGGGCTGGACGGACCCGACGAGTCGCCTGCCGATGTCTGCGCGGCGAAGGCGTGCACTCGTCAGCGCCAGCAGCGACGGCCAATGGGGAAGCTGATTACAACGGACACTGTCAGAGGCCTCCATCCAAACGCACGCTCGCTAGCTTACTGCATATCAAACGCACTTTCCTAGACTTAAAACCGTCTGACGTGACAACACAAATGGTGAGCATCGCCAGCTCAAATAGTCGGCACATCAGCAGCACATGTAGCCTGCTATCACCCAATCGAAGACCAGGTCAATGACACGCGCTCGCGCGCCGCGCGCGGGGCTTCGGCAGTGTGCTCGCCTTCTCTCGACAGCAGCACGGGTGCGAGTTGGTGTTGGACTGGCGGCCGCTGTCCGTGTCCTCGTCCAGGTCGTAGTCCGGATCAGTGCCGTGCTGCACCAGCAGGGACAGGCACTGCGGGCCGCGTCAGAGCACTCAGGCGAGGCCGCGAGCGAGCGACGGCTTGCTGGAGCACTGGGCAAAAACACTTCACGAGGCATACCTAGAACGGACTTCTGCTCTACTGCCAGCGTGCAGTGCCACAAAGGAAATGCCAATTTGCATTCAAGCTGGAGGTCGGGACATCGTTCCATCTCTGCTATCATCTTCCCACGTCACGGTGACTTAGACTCATAACAAACGTGAACATTCTCCACGCCGAGGCAGGGATTAGAAAGGTGTGCAGAGCCGAGGACATTCAGCAAAGGTAAGTACATTCCAGCTCAGAATAACTTCAGGTATTCCATAGAATAACTTTGCCAAGAGCAGAACGGCTTCCGGTCTAGCCCCTTCTTCCCCGGCCCAACCCACCTCTATCCGCTCGTTCTCGGCGGCGTCGTTGATCGGCGACTTGCCGTACTTGTCCAGCACTATTTTGGAGCCGTGGCGCAGCAGCCAGCGCACCATATGCGCGTGGCCGCGGCTGGCGGCGAAGTGCAGCGGCGTGGCGCCGTCGCTGTCTCGCATGTTCACGTCCACGTCCTTCTCCAGCACCTGGGACGAGCAGATGACGCTCACGATGACGCGGCGATGACCACCGATCTTTGCGATGACGAACGCTTGTGGTCCCCACTAACCCCACCAGTCTTCCAGCACAGCACCTAATGCTGCCTTTTGTCGACCTCTCCACCCTTCGTCTTGTCATCATAGCAAAATATCTCTCTCATCGTTTCAGGCTAGGGACTGTTTGTGACGTGCGCTTTTGCCGTGTAGACTACGGAAGCCTGTCCCCGATGCATCCGTAGTCAGTGTGTGTAAGTCGGCCGCCTCGTCGCATCGCTCAACCGCATCTCGTCCCGAGCCGGGGCCGGGGCCGGGGCCGGGGTCAGGGCTGGCGAGCGTCGGCGGCGGTGACCGGCGGTCATCAAACCGTGACCGACCGGACACGCTCGACCACGGGGTCAGTCGGGGCCATCTGACCGGACGTCCACCGCACGGCACAGTCCCTATGAAAGGAGCACAGAGGAACCGGCCCTCTGGCTCCTCCGGAGTACAGAGGGACCGGGGGTACAGACAGATTAGACCACTGGCTCCCCTCAATACAGAGGGACCGCTGGTACGGAGGGGCGGGGTCACTGGCACCCCGGAGCACAGATCGACCCGGGGTACAGATAAACTAGACCGCAGGCTCCCCGGAGTACACAGGGATCGTTGGTACAGAGGGGCGGGGTCACTGGCACCCCGGAGTACAGATTGACCCGGGGCACAGATAAACTGGACCGCTGGCTCCTGGAGTACAGAACAGAGTACTGTACCGACTGTACAGAGTACAGTTGGTAGAGTGGGGTGGGGTCACTGGCACCCCGGAGTACAGATCGACCCGGGGTACAGATTGACTAGACTGCTGGCTCCCCGGAGTACAGAGGGATCGGGGGCACAGACAGACTAGACCACTGGCTCCCCGCAGTACAGAGGGGCCTTTGGTACAGAGGGGCGGGGTCACTGGCACCCCGGAGTACAGATAAACTAGACCGCTGGCTCCCCGGAGTACGGAGGGACCGAGCGTAAAGAGAGACTAGACCACTGGCTCCCGGAGTACAGAGGGACCGGGGGTACAGGAGGCTGGGTCACTGGCTCCTCGGGGAACTAAAAACCGGGTCACTGGCATCGCGGAGTACAGCGGGGCCAGGTCACCAGTGGTCGGAGATGCAGAGGGACAGGGTCACTGGCGCCCCTGAATTCAGAGAGTCCGGGTCACTGGCGCTCATGAATACAGAGGGACTGGGTCATCCATGCGCAGGCCAAATATGTAGATTGTACCATGTTTGGCGGTTTCAGAGGTCTGGAAACCAGCTGCTTGAGCGGAATGTAGGTGTGCATGAGATGTATAATTATGCGGCAAGCAATTGGTTATGTGGACCCGGTCCGGTCTGATCACAGCCACTTACGCACAGAGAGCTGGCTGCACAAACGCCTTCGTGTTTTTTTCTAAAAAAATTCAATCCAGTAGCTTTTTATATTTCTTCAGATCACCACACGATTAAGCCGGCTTGCTTCTGGGAAGGGAGCGGGCCACGGTCGTCAGTCTGCATGGCTCGCTGCATGTCCCAATGGGTGGCACCCCGCACGCTCCCCTCCGCCGGTGATCAGCGGATGACTCAGCGGCAGGTGAACCCCATGTCCCGCCCCTCAGTCATGGGTGACTCGTTCGACGCTGGGAGCTGGCTGAACGGCGACTGGGTCGCCCGTCCAGCCCCACACCGACGCGGAATGGCAGCGGGGTTGGAGTGCGGCTAGGTGTTTGATGCGGCCTTTCGGAATGGTCAGAGATATTTAGGCTAGAAGGCCTTAAAAGGAATGTTCCACATTTTTATGGGGTTTTGAAATACACTTGCTTTTTCGGAGGAAATTCGGTGCAGTTCACACCCTGCCTTTGTAACGACCTAGTCTAGTTGCTGAGCTATATGCCCGCGAAGATGTGCAGACTAGTTCCAAGGCCATTCAGGCATGCATGACGCGTAGCAAATTCATTAAAATCCTGCCATCCTATATGCCATGCGGCGTTCAAGGCAACTAAAAATGTGCTCGTCAAGCCGTTCAGAACTGGCGTCCGAGGGCACGATTTTCTAATACAATGGGCATGAATCGGTTCTCCATCAATGTTGAGCAAGTTGTGTAAGTTTCTCTGACAGCTGGTTAGTTGGATTAGAGCCTTTTCGAACAAATTCATAATTTCAGGGCTACGGGATGAATGAGAATGGATAATAGTTATGCCCCATAATGGTGGGGCAGGACTACATGTGCCTGGAGGAGGGGGCAACCGCCGAGCTTTAGCCCACGTGACGACCCCTCGGCGGGGCTTGCGCTGGGCCACCGGTCGCGGTATCCCTCCAGAAGGCCCCTCGGCCCACTCATGGCTAGTGCATGCAGTTCCGGATAAGAGGGGTGTCGTGAAGATTCAGGATAAGGTGAGAAAGAGGATAAGAGGGTTGGAACCTACGAATCACATTTTGTGCGACATGAGATAAAAAGTTGGACCTAATTGCCAGCTATTACGAAAGTAAGACCAATCGTGAGGTGACTTAATCACAGCGCCACAACCGAGAATAGGAATACAAGGAGATGTCTAAACTCGCAGGTAAGTATGCAAGAAAACCACGAGAAAGGGACAGCACACGAAAACATATGATAGTTGGCTCAGCGAACACTTCCAGCAACGCCACTACCATCTCTCGGCGAGCTTAAGTACTCCTTGTGAGCGCTAGGGTGGCAATTTCGCGCGTTCAGGCTGCCAACGCCACAAACTCATACAAACGCAATCAATGATGCTATGACGCAATCAAACAATGCCGTAATGAGGAGCATATTTACTACATAGAGAAATATTGATGTCTAGCGCGGTCTTTCCATCTCAAAGGGATAGTTATAATTATAAGTGAGCTTATTTCGTCATATCTGATGCCTCTCTCAACATTGTAAAATATGGAGCATTTCCTTTAATTGTGAGTTTGGTGTGTATGTGAACAGCGTATCGACAGGTGTAATGAAGCGGGGTAATTACCAATATCATAGAGCAGTCATTCGACGGAATAAATGCAGAACAAACCGTATCAAGCTTCTTTTCACCCCTTAAAAACGTTTGGAAAAATACTTATAACTATTCAAGTATATAAATGACACACTTGGGGT
The DNA here is from genome assembly GCF_011947565.3 of Pollicipes pollicipes. NCBI lineage: Eukaryota > Metazoa > Arthropoda > Thecostraca > Pollicipedomorpha > Pollicipedidae > Pollicipes > Pollicipes pollicipes. Next base: position 32,699,467 of record NW_023597034.1, on the reverse strand, counting down.
TTCGGGGACAGGATCCATCCGGAACAGGTTGATGCACAGTCAGCCATGCAATGTACGCTCGAACGAAGACAGTAATGGATCCGTAATCATAAAAGCAAACGTCGGAGCAAACAGCCTGAACAACAACAACCATATACCCCACTCTTTCCGCCGATGCAATAAAAGCCGGCCTGCAACAAATGGCCCAACGAGAGGCAACATCAAAACTGTGCTTGACGACTCGCACCGCGCGTCGATTCCGACTCCCTCGACCCCGATCCCGCCCGGCGCCGCAGATCGCGCTGGGTGGCCGGGCGGACCGGTATTTGGGACGGGCGGGAGGAGACATTCACGGACCTCGATCGCTCGAAAGCATCGGCCGCCCGGTGTGAAATGTGAGCCGCGTTACGGTCGGGGCGAGGCCCAGATTGCGACTGCCGACTGGTCGGCGCCGCCTCTGCGGTTACATGGGATGGCCAGCTGAGTGACTTGTAAAACGACGTGTGAATAGAGCGGAGCCGAATTCAGGCGATGGATGGCGCCATGTGATTTATTGCAGTCGCCAGGCAGCAACGGCCCGGGAGCTAGTTTGGTTTCCGCAGCTCCTGGTTCAGTAATATATGACCGTCTTTGACACGACTGGATAGCGAAAGCCTAGAAACATACATAAGAGGTGTTCAATACGTGCCTAGAAACCCATGCTGGGTGAAGAGCGTGCTCCATTCAAACTGGGTCACCGACGAGCATATGATTGCCGACGTAGTGGCTAAATGGCCGGTCGGTTGCCGTTTTCTGGTCGCTTGCACGGCACGCGATGTCGGACACTTTCGAATTACATCGGCTGGCGCTATTTCCATATTGTTCTTTCGTGAAAGATTCCTTGGGCACATCTCCGGGAGGTCACTAATCGCTTATTTGGGGCGGCAATTAGACCTGATCCGCACGCCACCGTCTCACCCGAGGCGAGAGAAAGCTCTATGTCGAGCGCGGCATCTTCCATGCCGACTTTCATTGACATTAGCATGATTTTAACATTTTGCTGTTGAGATGGGCTGATTCTGGCAGCTTTGCCATGGCAGCTGTTGTCGGTGTTCTCACACCGTGGTGTAGCACTTTACCCGAACGCAGGCTCTGCAGTTTGGAAAAATGTCGATTTGGCTAACTTGACAGTGTAAAAAAGACTACTAGCTTTCAGAAAACGGAAAAACTGACCACGAGGATCACGAGACAGAATCACGCGTTTACACGGAGGTGTCATAATATGCCTGATATAGTAAGGAATAATTTCATGATAATCGAAAACTATCTAGTCCATCATCAAATAACAAACTCCCATTTTGATTTTCATTATTCTGACAAACATATGTAGTATGGTGCAGTTTTGGCTTATCATATATGTCAGCAAATAAAAGGAAAAATAGCATCCTTTGCTTGGTATATCGCGTAGATGGGCGCGTCTTATGCAATGGAAAATATCTGGGAAAATGTCAATACCTGGGATTGCAGTGTGGTATGCGGCATGCGCACAGCGCCCAGGGAGTAGTGAGCATCGATAATCACTAACAATGCGCTAGAATAAATGAGATGTACCGGTGCCATTAAGAGTCATTACGTAGTCATTACGGGTGAGCCCGCAGTCTGAATGTGTCTTACTTGAACTATGAGGGAAATTTGCATGATGGGTGGTAAGTCCCGACCGACTCGTAGGCTCGTGCACGTTTCATCACCAGGATGCGTAATTCCTCGGAAAAAAACATTAATTGTCAGGCCTTTGTGTGTAAATTGTTTGATCACGCTGTCTGCCTTCCCTGCAATTTGCAACATATATACAACATGCACACACAAACATAAGACCAGCGAATAAAGAACGGCATCTGACTGACCATCCACTTGAGGCAGCTGAGGCAGCCCATCTGGGCGCTGGCGTGGACAGGAGCCATGCCGTCCTTGGCGGGCAGGGTGAGCGAGCCGCCCTGCTCGTCCACCAGGTAGCGCAGCACCTCCAGGTGGCCCTCCTGGGCCGCCAGGTACACTGGCGTGACGGCGTTCTCCATCTGGCTGTTGGCGCTGCGGACAGAGGGCGGCGGTCAGAGGCGGTGGTCAGAGGCGGTGGTAAGAGGGACGGTGGCCAGAGGCGGTGGTCAGAGGGACGGTGGTCAGATGCGGTGGTCAGAGGCAGTGGTAAGAGGGACGGTGGTCAGAGGCAGCGGTCAGACGCAGTGGTCAGAAAGACGGTGGTCAGAGGCGGTGGTCGGAGGCAGTGGTCAGAGGGACGGTGGCTAGAGGCGGTAGTCAGAGGCAGTGGTTAGAGGGACTGTGGTCAGAGGCAACGGTCAGAGGCAGTGGTCAGAGAGACGGTGGTCAGAGGCGGCGGTCAGAGGGACGGTGGTCAGAGGCAGCGGTCAGAGGCAGTGGTCAGAGAGACGGTGGTCAGAGGCGGTGTTCAGAGGCAGTGGTTAGAGGCACGGTGGTGAGTGGCAGCGGTCAGAGGCAGTGGTCAGAGAGACGGTGGTCATAGACGGTAGTCGGAAGCAGAGATCAGAGAGATGGTGGTCAGAGGTGGCGGTCGGCGGCGGCGGTCAGAGAGACGGTGGTCAGAGACGGTAGTCGGAAGCAGTGATCAGAGAGATGGCGGTCCGAGACGGTGGTCAGAGGCAGTGATCAGAGAAACGATGGTCGGAGCAGGACGGGGTGATTAGACCAGGTTAGAGTGGCCAAAGGGAGGGATGATCGGAGAGAGTGGCAGAAGCGTCAAAGGGGGATAAGCCAGTGATCGGAGGGGAACGTTATTTGTAAGCACTCGTGCGGACGGTAATCATCAATGCATTCTCACCAGCCAAATTCACGAGGTGAGGATATTCCAGTGGATTCGACAAGTCCTATACGGATCGACTCCCAGCGGCGTAGGGCCCCTGTCGTGTATGCTAAGGTATCATCTAGCTGCATGGTAATAGCAATTACGTCCGCTACTACCTCGCTCGTCGCACGTTGCAAAAGGCGTCTTACTGGTTTCACATTCCTGCCCTGCAGTGGAGCGATTATCATAACACACTGTTTTCGGAGTGGTAATTCCCTGGTGATTAATTACCCATTAAGATAAAATCGCAAACTGCTAACAAATGAGGGTAAATTGGCGTGCTAGAATATGTCCTCGCTGTTTGCTTACACCTTTGCGGAGTTCAGTAAGCAGAACACCGCTTGATGGAAGTTGCAAAACGAATTTGTAAGACACTTGCAGAACTACTGAGTGGTCACAGTGAGTCGTTTAAGCAGCATTGTGATGTGACAGTTTTGAAAAAAAACAAATGCGGCATTGTGCAAGACATTCAACCTTAAGTCAGGGACACGTAGCACGATTTCCAGATCGGAATAATTCGAAAGCAGACGTAGTGCCTTACAGCCAACCAGAGCTGTAAATCAATCATCTTTCAGATGGCATGCGTGACGGCTTCATCCCCATCTGACGAATCCATCATGTGTGTTTCGATGCTTCGACAAGCATGCATGTATCTAGCCACCGAGTCACCGAGGCAAGGCGTTGAAGGAAATGACCAAGCATACCATCTTCTACATGGGCTGAATGGTCTAAAAAGTAATCGCTGCAATCGATCACACTTTCGGGGAAAGTCGGAAGGGTGCTGTTTAGCAAGGCTGAAGGATTAACGATGTTTATTGAGCTTCGAAAAGATTGTTCAGAAAATTTTGAGCCATTGTGGTAAAAGAAAAAGTGGCGACCGACAACGCCTGTTGAAAGAAGAAACAATCCACCTTCACATCCAAATCGAGCTCAAAATCGAAAGACTTTTCGAAGAATCGAAAGACGAAAGTCATCCCGTTTCAACCGCATGTAAAAGAGCTGGAAAAATCTACATCAGTGAGCGGTGTAGTTTCCCCAACTACGGTGTGAATTCCTCCCCGGCTCCGCGCCGATTGGGGTTTCCAAATCGGGCAGGACGGAATGTTACACCACAGCATGACGGCGGCCAACGGCGCGCCAGTTTGGAAGCCGCCGGCGCTGCACCTGGCGCGGCGAACTGACGGGCCATTCAGGGGTCACCTCGTTCTGGGCCAGCAGACGGATCGCCTGCCATGACCTGGGCGGTCAACCGTGCAAGCTCTGTCACTTGCACACGGACGGAACGACATAAGCGTCAGGAGAGTGGGGCATCGAGCGACGAGGAGGGTGAAATGACGCCGAATGGTGCGGCTCGGGGGAGGGGGTGGGCGGTGCCAGCAGGTCGACGGGTCAGCAGCAGGTCAGCAGCAGGTTAAGGGGTGTTGTATCTGCCGTCATCCATACGGCGCAGACGTCGCCAGAAACAGGGAGACGGGAGAGTGGGAAGGGGCGATATCGAGAACAGGTGGCGGTGGGGAAAAGTTTGCAGATATTTGAAGGTATTGCGTTTGCAGTTAGTCCAAAAAAAAATCACATGAAGGTAGAAAATGTGGGTGGGTGAGTAAAAGACAAGCGGAAAGAGAGATGGAGAGGAGTGAAGTGAGAGAATGAGAGAGGGGGAGAGAGAAAAGAAGAAAGAGTCAGAGGGGCCTTACCTGTATGAAGATAAAAATATCTTATCTATGTTAATATCTTCATTAAAAGAAAGTGTGAGCAGGCAAGGAAGTATACATACTGACATGGCGATTTTTAAAAAGGACAAGACGGGCCAATCGGATCCGAAGCCACAGGGGTTACTGAGAACGGCCAGGGAAAGGGAGGTAAAACAGATCATTTGCCAGAGCGGGCCGAGCGGAAAGAAGATGGGTTCAGTCAGGCGCCAACAGGGCGTGCTGAGAAAGGAGCACAGATGGGGGTCATGGATGGGCGATGAGCCCCTCCATGCATAGAAACAGAAGTTAAAAAGGTAAGCAGAGGTGGATCAGTGGGGTGCGTAAGTGGAGTGGGCAACTGACTACGTCGGCAGGTATTTGGCGTCGGCCGACTTTGTCGTCTTTTTCCGTCGCTCTTTCTCTGCGTGCCAAAATAACCGTCAATGCCGATTTCTTGTAGCGCACCTGTATGAACCGCGACAGTGCCATGGGCACATGACTAGCTGCACATTGGAGCTCAGTAATGGTTGCGGCTGCCTCATATTGGCGTTAAGGGAATGACGCTCCATTTTGGGGACAACTGAAGCCTCAGCGCCTTTGCACAACCTCAGGCTGATCAATGGGAGTAGCCATGGGCAAGGCTGTATTGGGAGCTGCGGTTTGGCCCGTTAATAAAGCACGCTTTATCTTCATTAGTTTTGGCGCACTCACCAATGCGTGAGAACAAATGGACCATAAAATTTGACAGATCGCTTCCGTCGCTCTCGCCTGTACAACAGAGACCAATCTCATTCAGGGATGTAGGTCATCCATTCGGCAAATTGGCATATGCTAGATTTCTTGAGACAAACGGTTGGTCCAAAATGCGCCACGCGACCTGGCGGCATTATTCATGCGCAACGAATGTATTGGCAGCGGATAGAAAATGGTTCTTGCTGACCTCAGAGGCGAAGCACTTAAGGTGGCGCATAGCCTGTTATATGATCGGCATTAGCGTTGGTTCATTGGAGATTTCAGCATAAAGCTGGTTTGTTCTCACGACCTTCTAAGGCTTAATCCTGGCAGAATGATGCAATGACCAACTCACCCTTGTAGTATAGTCGATCGTATTATAGGCGTCGCTTTTGACAGATAAGGTGGTATATGTCTAAACGTCCAGTGTAACTGAATATAGTAAATGTGACAAATACTCTATTCAAAGTTTGAGCACTAGTGCTGAAGTTCAACAACCTTGCCGCCGGCATGCATGACTTCAGGTGCTTTCTTACGGGCTCCATCCACTGGGGTATTCAAAGCCTGCGTTGACATGGATCGCCGGTTCTCATGATCTCTCTTGATCTCATTGGCATGATCGCATGGTTCTCAGCGGCTTTCGATCTGTTCGCACGCGTCCGGGTAGCCGGTTGAATACCCTTCGCCCGGGTGGGGGTCAGTTTGACCCGATAAAATCTCAGAAACTAAAGGAGCTGGAGACCACAAACCCACAGGGTGTGTTAGCCTGTATGTGAACTCCCTTTTGTCGAAATTTGAGGTTCCTAGGTCATGACTTTTGCGTTAAATAAGGCCAAACGAGGTAAAAATGCAGATTAGTGTCCAAACTGTCCCAGAACTTAGACACTGGTTCTAAGCAAAAAATCACTGGTGCTCCTTTTTTGGTCAGTGAACTTGTTTGACCTTCAGGATGTCATGACGACCAAAATCACACAAGGCTGCTTTGAGTTTTGCATTTGAATAAGCGTTCGGGATTACGCTTTGCAGTACGCTCCTAAAAATAAAAAAGGTTGACACGGACCATTTTAGGTCAGTGGCCTATCCTTACTCTTGAAAAGCCTATGGAAAATGTATAATGCATCAATAAATTCGAAATGAGTACCAGAATCTACCACACACAGCAAGCTCTAGAGTAATAAAGCAGGTTTATTTTGGCCTAGGTCTGACCTTCATACCGGACACTAGGTCCTAGGTCAATGGAATCCGTTGATCAGATTGTTGTGTTGACTAAGAAACTATTGAAGCACTCCGTTGTTGCATTAGATTGAAAGATTTCCTAGAAATCATCCTCGCTGAGTCCATGGCATGACTTTGGCCTGTCGAAGATCAGCGACCTTACAAGGTACATGCATATTTTTGAAACCAAACGATCCGCTATGCAGTTGTCTACAGTATCCAAAATTTGGCGCGGCCACGCCGCGCCGTTTGGAAATCGTTCCGGAAAAACGTCAACGTCGTCGTTGAAACGTCGTTGAAAGCGTCAGTTTGATCCCCACTCCAGCGCGCGTTAACGGACAACGAATCATGGAAAGTTGGCGCATGAAGCTAAAAATGGGGGTAAAATAATAATCTGGGACGTTCGTTTCGCTACTGACAGGGTTCACAGCCCAATACAGCTTCCCCCGTTGCTAAGCATAGTAATTGTTACACGGTCTCCGAGTAAGAGAGCCTCGGGGAAAATGTTACTGGCACGACTTTGGACGTCGTTTGAGTGCCTCCGGTAGTCAAAGGAGCTGGTAGCCACGGAAAAAGGCTGACCGGCCAGGGCCTTAAGCTTATGCAGATGAAAATAGGTCATCAAGGACGATTGATCGATTGATTATTGGCGCTTGCGGACTGTTGGGGTCGTTTTACGCCTGAGTCGTCAAGGGAGAGCAGAAATGCCAACACATTTCTTGTGATTTGTTTTAGGTGATAACGTCAAGCTGGGGGCTTGCTACATAATTTCCCAAATTCCCACACATTGTCCGGCCTTCATTTGCTGCAGTAAATTAAGGCCGATGCCCTGTTCGATACCGAGGCTGCGCCATCGATAAAACTCTCGGCTGGCAAAACAAGAATGTCAAAGTCACCAGCATGGGCATGCTTAGAAAGATCACTGGCGTGCGCATCGGCAATCAGGGAGCGTCGAAAGAAGGGGCAGGCAATGAAGAGCTCTCCTAACCTTTAACGGCATCCACCATAACCATCAGCGCGTAATCGGCTGGTGGGGAGGTAAGTGACAACCTGCGCAAACAGCAGCGACATGGGGTCGCACAGCCCAGCCTCTCACCACCAAGGGGATCCGCATGCAGCCGAGTGAAGGTACAGACACCGTGCTGAACACGCAGCCCCGAGCGGTCCGCCAGTCTCTGCCGCTGGCCGCGATAGATTCCCTCTCCCCACCACCCGGCTCTAGCCGGCGGTCTAAATCCCGCCGCTGCCGGGAACTGCGGATAGTTTACGGGCAGAAACGCCGCGGAGCTGGGTCGGCGCGAGACAACGGCCTCGGGCCGCAGCCTCCGCGCGGCCAGCACCATTCCCACGGAGACGCGGAAGCGACGGCAGTCGTTCGCCCGCGGCCCGCTCGCCTGCGCCGTGTTCGCCGCAACGGCGCAGAAACGGCGCACGAGCGAGCGCGCGCGCGCCGATGACGCGCCGCGTCGCCAAACGCCGCGCGCGCGGCCGGCTGTCGGGCACAGTTAGCCGCGCAGAACATCTGATGGCCGCGTCTGCCCGCTCTCGGGGCTACAGTTGGCTGAGCGCTAAATCCGCCGGCACCACGGCGCCGGCGGCCGGCAATTACCCCCGCCGGACTGAAGCCAAAGTGGCGTGTCTAAAACGCGTTCTCAGGCTACACAGCGGCGAGGGCTAAGTGACGTATCCTATCAACACAATAGCGCGGTTGGAGGGCACTCGACTGGTTTGGCGTCGGCTAACGGACGCACGTTCCGGCTGTCAGTCCCACAAACTGGCCGCTGCGTCTATGGTTTAGAACTAGTAGACACACCATGCGGCTCACACGGACTTACATGGATAGTTACATGGAAATAGCACGTGTTTCATTTCCGACCTTGATGGATGTTGTCTGTTTATACGCTCCTTACCAGCTGGACGTTGCATAATTCACCACAAAAACTTTCCTTTAGCAGCTGGAACGACTGCGTTAAAGATGCAAAAATTATTCAAACCCAGCGCCGGCCCCGCGCTGGCAACGGCCTAGGCGTACGAGTACCGGCTGGAGACGGCGACTCTTAACTCTGGTACGGCACTGGTACGTGCTTTGAATGTGCTCAATACAGGCCAGCGTGTTCCGGTTCCGGAAAATGCAGGCATTGTCTGCTCCAGTACCAGCCGCGGGCGCTGTGAAACCCCGATTTTCCACGTCAAGTCTACACGCGTGAGTGCCGGTAGCCGCTCGCTCCATTTCCAGCTCGCTTCCTTGTTCGCCAGCTTGCTTATTCCTCCACCTGCTGTTCCCCAGCGCCGCCTCTCCGCTCTCTTGGCTGACGCGTTTCGCACGACTAGCACGTCTTTCCATGGACGGTGAGAACGCATCCGCCCCTTTCTCCGGACGGCACAGAGGCCGTCGCCATGTCAACGTCGACCGAGAACGAGCGTGCGTGCCCGCACCTTCGGCGTGGAGCTCTTCGGGACGAGCGCGCACGCGACGCGTGACGGCCCGCCGGCTCCCCCCTGCTCTCCCAGACAGTCAGATCGATTTCGCCAGGCTCGAGCCGCGGGGCGGGGAGCCATGCTGCTGACGGTCTATGCGGCCGGTTATTTTACTGCGCTAGAGTGTCGTTACGCGTCATATATATATATATATATATATATATATATATATATATATATATATATATATACATATATGCATTACTGCGTGTTACATCATTGAATCTTTCGGTACTTATCATGTTAAGGAATCGGCAGTTGGTGTGCAATGTTCACGCCATCTGAAATCGTTTTCAGCCATAACGTTGGCGCTTTCGCAAGGAGTGAAACGTATAGTGACACGGCACGTAGCAATCTATACGTGTTGTTGCAGCATTACGGTTTAACGACGCATTCAACAGCTAAGGTCGGTTAGTATCAAAACCTCCGGCGCTATAATGGTTGAGAGGCGCGCACTCCCCCAGCTGAGTCACATCGTCCCTGTGGCGGTCGAGAGCTGTTAGCAAATACAACACCAAATGCGGTACCTGAGGGCGGCAATAGTTGATAAAAGTCTATACAGACGAGGCTATCTCTGCTGTTCTCCTTCATGCATTCATGCTTAAGAACTGACGGGCCCAGGATGTTCAAGTTCGGAGAGAAAAAAAAACGCCGAGTTGTCAACTCCAGAACGAGCGGATCCCTCGTGACGAGCTGTCAAGTCCGGATCGAGCAGATCCCACGCGGCGAGCTGTCAAATCCACATCGAGCAGATCCCTTGCGGAGAGAGCGAAAGTGAGGAGCGCTTTCAAGCTCCGGGATGCGAAGTGACCCGGGCAGGCCAGCCCGGAGCTCACAACGCCAGGCTAACGAGCCCCTATCCCGGAGAGCGGAGCGGTGACCGGCGCGTCGGCCACCTGCTCCCAGAGCTCAGCGCGCCGGCCAGTGCAACGCCGCCCGACCGTTGTGCGCGACCATCTGGCGGCCAAACCGCCCACCGCCCACCGCCCACCGCCCACCGCCCGTATCGCTCGAGCGAACACTGCCTCGCCCGGGCGCGGTTAGGGCGGCTGCGCGCCGCCCACGGCGTGGCTGCAGGGCCGAGGGCGAGGGAAAGGACTCTTTCGTTGACCGGGTTTCAGTTCAGGCTGGGAGGCATTCGCGTGGCTTATTGACCATGACGGAGACGAAACGAGAGGCAGTGTGACAGACCCAAGGAGACCAAACGCGCAGAGCACCACTTCGACGGTTTACAGCAAATTATCACCTCTCTTTAGAAATTATTTTCGCGCAACAATCCCAGCGCCCAGACCCATTCGGGTGTAAGCGCTTTGCAACGTTTTCAAGAGGCATCCGCTCTTATTTGTAGCATCCAGGCAGCACCGAATCCTAGACGGCTACCTCGCCTTCCTTCCGGACTGCTGCCGAGACTGAGGGAGGAGAGGGGAGGGGGGAGCGGGCGGCGCCCCGCAGCCCGGCACGTTTGTGCCCGCTCAACTCTCAGCCCGGCCTGTACCCGGCTGACTGGCGGTCACGTCCCAAGCGGACTGGGATGGCGACGGCGGTCCGTAGTCCGCGTGCGAGCGGCGCATCGATGCGGCGTGGGTGAGGGCGGCGCCAAACGTGTACGGCGACTCCGTGGGAGTCGGCATTGCGGCCAATGGGATCGACCAGGCGCTCAAGAGCTGTTGAAGAATTCCAGGGAGGCGTTTTGCGTGGGAACTCCAGAAGCGGAATATCACGACTGTAACTAAAAGTGTTTTCTGTGCGTGCACGACGCACGGTGTCTCCCTGACGACTTCGCTGTCACTTCTGCAGCAGGCGGCCGTCGAACGGCCAGCGCTGGGGCCCTGCCCCGACATTGCCGCGGGCGTCGGCCGGTGGCGTGTCAGCGGCCCACCAATACAGAAAGCGCAGCGTGGCGCGGTGCCGCGGCCGCGTCCGGTGGCTGGCGGAACTGACGAGTTCACGAGCGACCAACAATGCCCGCGCGGCTGCAGCAGAGCTGCGCAGGCTTGCAAATAAACCGACCGCGACGCGCGGGCAAACGCCCGGAATCTGTAGCCCCGCTCGACTGTTTCAGCAATTTAAACGCAAAAATAAAAGTATACCTGTAGTGATAAGCACACTTACAAGGTCCAATAACTGCATGAGGGCCGAATTTGAACAGGGCTTCAAGGCCATCTGACGGGCTGAGTGCAATCGCCACGGCTCGCGGGACTCGACTGCGCTGTATCGGTGAGCGGGCGGTGCTCAGGCCCAGCCGCCAGAGTGCCGGTCCGTCACCTCCGATGGGCTGCTCGTGTTACGCCCGGTGCGGTGAGGGCGACCGGCCGTCACTAACGCCACTTCATCAGCCGCGACGAGCCCGTCAGAGACGATCAAACAGCGGTGATGAGGGGTGGCGACGGACGGAGGCGTTGCCGCCGCCAGTCTGTCGTGGGCCTAGCGCAAAGATCTGCTCTGTTTGATGTCACGCTTACTTTGGACTAATATGGAGTTCACGGATTCTTTTTGCTTCGCCCTTTTGCACGACGTGCTCCCGTCGGTAGGCGGACTCCGGCTGTCTCGTGAACGAACGTGGTCAGCGACGTTTGGAGTATTTACTGGTCACGCCATATCGATGACGTGGACAAGCCTTCACGGCGACGAGCTCCGGCTGAGACCGAGGCCGCGTAGCTGGGTCATCTCACCTGAGCGGCCGCCGGTGAGCCCTGGAGCTGGGTGCGTCCCTGTCCGCCCGGCTGGCGCGGGAGGAGGCCGTTTCGGGCCGGTCCTGCCTCCCCGCGTCCACCAGCGGCTCCTCCGCGCCCTCATCCGCCTCCCCCCAGGCGGCCGGCTCCGTGGTGGCGCCATCTAGCGCGCCCGTGGCGTCGCTCGTCCCAGCCGGACCGGGAACGTCGTCGCTCGGTCCACGGGCGTCCATCACGCCGCTCAACTCCGCCAGCGTGGGCGCAACGTCGCTCAGCTCTCCCGACGAAACCTCGAGCGTCTGGTCGAGCGGCGAGCCCGGCGCCGACGACGCGCGGCCGTACACGCTCTCCGCCGCGCTGTCGGCGCCGTCGGCAATGCTGTCCGCCAGGTCCACCACGTCTGCCTCGTCCGCTGACCCCCCGTCGCTCGCCACGACGTCGACGAGAGTGGTGTGCGGCGAGCGCACGCGCACCTGTTCGTCGGCGGCCACGCGCTCGCAGGAGGAAGCGGGCCGCAGCGCGCCGGCCAGCCGCGCCTGAACCTCGAGCGCTGAGCGCACCGGCAGACTGTTGCGCCGTTGAAAGGCGCCGCGCGCGCCGGTCAGCGCCTCGAGCGACCCGCGCGCCCCCGCCGCCAGCCGTGGCGACGACGTGGCCAGCGGGCGGGCGAGCGGCTGCGGCGGCGGCGGCACCGGCGCGCGCGCCACCTCCTCCACGCTGCAGTGGACCAGCGCCGGCATCGAGACGGACGCGGTGCGCGGCGCGCCGTCCGGCTCGGCGTCGCTCTCGGAGCTCGGCTCGGCGCCGCTCGGGATCGTCTCGTAGATGTTCTCGGCGCCGGCAGGCTCGGCAGACCGCTCCTCAGCCGCCGGCTCCGCGGGCAGCTGGCGGCCGGCGAAGCGAGCGCGCCGCGGCGGCCGTCGCCGCTGCGGCAGCGGCGGCCGCTCGTCGTCCGTCGACGGCGGCGCCGGCGGCGGCCGCGGCCGCACGCCGCGACGCGACGAGCGCGCGCGTGGGTCGGTGCGGCGCCGCGGCCGCTCCGACTGCCGGCCCTCCAGCTGCAGCGCCGGCAGGGAGTCCAGCGAGTGCGACAGCAGGCTCGGTCCGCGGAAGCTGTGCGAGCGCGGCCGCGGCGGCAGCACGTGGTTCAGCGGCACGTCGAAGGCCGGCTCGAAGCCGAACTGGCTGGCGCCGATCAGCCGCGCTCGCTTGACGTGGATCGAAGGCCGCAGCACGGCGTGCCGTTCCAGCCGCCGGCTCGCTTTGCCGTGCTTGCCGCTGTGCGAGTTGCCCATGGCTTGCGCGGCGCGACGCCCTCACTCACTCACTCATCTCCGCGGCGCGAGCGGCGCACACTGGCGACCGGCGCCGGCGGACAGTGTGGACGGCGGCGGGCACGGCGCGGCAACTGGCCGGTCCAACGGTTCGCTCGGCGTCCACGCGCCATCTGGCGCGCGGCCCGCCGGCAGACGGCTGGTCAGCGCACGGGTGCACTCAGCCGCGACTGCAGCCGCCCGCCCGCCGCCGGCCGCCCGGCCGCCGAGTCAGCAGGCCAGCATACAGAGTCGGCGGTGTGGCATACCGAGTCGGCGTTGTGGAATACCGAGTCAGCGGAGCGCGTACCGTGTCGGCGGTACGGCGTATAGAGTCAGCGGTATGACGTGTGGAGTCGGTGGCGTGGCGTTCTGAGTCAGCGGTATGTCGTGCAGAGTCAATGGTATGGCGTACCGAGTCGGCTGTATGGCCTACCGAGTCAGCGGCATGGTGCCCAGAGTTGGCGGTGTGGCATACTGAGTCGGCGATGTGGCGTACCGGGTTAACGGCATGGCGCACAGAGTCGGCGGTGTGGCATACTGAGTCAGCGGCATGGCGTACCGAGTCAGCAGTATGGCGTACCGAGCCGGTGGTATGGGTTAACGAGTCAGCGGTATGGCATCCCGAGTCGGTGGTGTGGAATACCGAATATATGGCGCGACATTCTGGGTCTGCGCGGCCACATGCGCTGTCGGCGGAGCGACATATCGAGCCATCACATCGGCATGTCGAGTCAACAGATCGAGTTGCAAGTGTACAGGACATTGTATTGAGTCAAGTTGTCAATTGCATTGAGTCAAGAAGAGATATCGGTTAGTTTTCTAAAAGATGCAGCACGACCTTTTGCACTGATGGATTTCTGGGATCATAGATCACGCCAAGCAGTGCATGTTGCGGGAGCCCTGGTCTTTGCCATCCTTTCGTGCAATTCTTGGTCAACAGAAGCATCTGGCGGCAAAATTTCAACGCGCTGCAGTGCTCAGTACGGTCCGTTTTCTCCCCTAACATCATCTGACCTTTAGCGCGAATGCTGCCACTGGGCGCAGGCCATCTCTGCCAAGAGCAAATAGTGAGCGCCTAAAGCGGTTCGAATCCATTACACCAGGGGTGGATGGATCGGAAGCCGGACGCTCTGACCGACTGAGCTATCGGATCGGACCCCGGCGGGATGGTTGGCATGCTGAGTCAAAAGCGTGGCAATTTGAATCAGCACGTCGAGACACCGGACCCAGCGAGTAAGCATACGGGCTCGTCGACTTGACATGTCGGCCTACTGCGATGAATGGTAGTCGGGCATATCTCTCGGGCTCTATGGCGTGGCCAAATGTACAATGATAGTCACTTTCCGTTCTTAAACGCAAATGGCACGCCACTTTCCCTGAACAACCCCGCACCCTGCTTCATATTTAGCGTCATGCGATGCGCGCACGCATGTACCCCCCACGCATCGGCATACGCATGTGCACATCATACGCCATGGCGAGTCGGAAAGCATGCTCGAACGATGCTCCCCGAGTCGGAGACGATGCTATGGTACACTGTCGCGAAGCAGTCCCCGACCGACCGTCTGGAACGGACGGGGGCCAGTGGAGACTTCTGACAAGTGTGCCCGCCGCGGCGGTCTGGCTTTTGCATGCAACCGAACGTAACGCCACTGGGACGGTTGCGACGCAGCGGATGTAGCGACTGTTGCAACAACAGGGTGCGGCCAGTGGGATAGTGTTGCGACCAGGCACTCGTGTTTCTGCAACCCCTTCAGATCAAGACTACAAAGCACGGAGGCCAGCGTCGCCGTTGTTACCGAAAACTACCGAAAACCACAGGCACGTGACCATCAGGTTTCAAACATCTAAGCTTCACATAATAATGTGACGAATAAACTGGTAACGTTGGCAGCATTCTGCGGTTAGAAGGTGGAGCTATGTGTATGGAAGTATCAGATCAGAGATGCGCAAATGCACAAGTCGAATATTTTCTGTTGCGAGGGCGCAAAATGGCCCGCTAGGCCTGTTTTGAAAATGGCGATTACGGAATCGGCATGACATTGCTTTATTGATATTTGTTTACTTCTTGTTCGTTTGTTTGTAGTTGCGTTTCGGCGGAAGTGACATTTTGAATTACTTCTGGTGCGGTGTAGGTGCTGGCTCGAATTCAAACCGCCACTACCCGAAGCATGTGGATAGTAATGTGTTCAACAAATATTTTAAGCGCGAGTTTTGCAATGGTCAGTGATAGAGTTCTCGCACCAACCGAAAGCAATCGTTCATTGCTCATTAAGAATTCACAAGAAAATCGATGGCCAGCAGTTGTTCGCAGACTTCGAAGCTCTCAATCGCCAGTAGTGAGCAGGCTTTCCATTCAGACCTGCATCCATTTGTTCCTGCTTTTTACAGGCGTAGCCAAACATATGGTGCAGCTGAAAGTGCTGCGATACGCCGCCAAATTTATATAATTCATACCTGATGGTGCGTGTTTTCACGCCATAAAACTAATCACAAGCACTTAGGTTACAACACAGTCTGCTCTCCAAAGGCTTAGCGCCGCTGATGCGAGACGAGCTGGCTAGAGATATGCCGATAAGCTGGACGAGAAGGAGACGGGACAAGAGGAATGAAATGGCGTGAGAGCACCTGCCGACAGCCACAGAACCACCGACGGCCACCCGTGGTGCTCTGGATGTCCCGCACACGGCCTTCGCCCGCCCAGCCAGCGGAATCCAAATCATCGCCGACCGCGCCCCGGTAGTTACGTGCGGCCGGGGCCGCGCACGGCTGTCGCCATGGTAACGGGACGGGCGGGGCCGGCGGGCGCCGATGGCTCGTGATGCGACAGTTATGTGCGGAGGGGGACGGGTCGTCCGGTGGCCGCCAAAAGGGCCGGGTGTGCCCACCGGCAGCCGGCCGCAAATACGCGAGGACACCTGGCCGGGACGCGCCGAAACGGAGGGCGATATGCCGGCAGCCCTGATTAGACAAGGTCGCCGGAGGGGGACACGGTCTGTGGTTGCATCCGTAATTGGCAGGCTGGGTCCAGCGATAGGGAGGGCCCTGCAAAGGGGGCACTGGCTGCGACAGCGTCACAAACAAGGAAACGGAATGGCCGATAGTGTTCCTGGCGATGTGTGTGGCCCCAAGAGACGGACCTGAATCCGGGAGGTAGCAGATGTGAATGAAGGTGCGCCTTCGATCAATCCAGATGACTGCTCTGTTCTGCTCTGTTCTGCTGCTGTTCTGCTGTTCTGCTCTGTTCTCCGTTCGTGTGACAACTGACAGTGTGTGTTAGCGCACATGATTAAACCCTGTGCGGCCAATAACTGCAATGGCTGCGGTGTCCGACTGATACAAGCAGCGACAAACCCGAGTGAGCGATTATCGACAATCGCCGCAATTAGGTGACTCGCCTCCCGTTACCAATTCTTCCAAAAACGCATCGCGACAGCGTCGGTGCATGCATCCGCCCAGCTCGCCTCCACTGGGTCTGCGGTCTGATCGGATTTTGTAAATGGTCTCGCGTCGGCTAACGGACCGCCATCTGAGAGGAGCACTGGTCCGTGACGGTCGTCCAGACGGCTCCGGCGGAGCGGGCGGCGGCTGAGCGTCGAGGCCGGCCGGCCCGGGGCCGCTCGCAGCCGACGAGGAGGTTTCACCGCTCACAGTGGGGCGAGAGACCGCCGCCGAATCACCCAGCCGTGGGCCGTGCAACAAAGGGTTCGAGTGCCCGACTGGGCGGCAGGCAGGTGGGCAGACGGAAGGAGAGGTGCAGAGGGAAACTGGGGCGAGGCGGGAGACGGACATGCGGCAGACAGCGCGGCGTGAGAGGGCGGAGAGTGAGAAGATCCGGACAGAGGGCAGAGATAGAGAGAGGGGAAGGAAAAACAAAAGGTTATTGAGAGAGAGGATAGGACTAGAAGGAAATATGGGGAGGACGGGAGTAAAGGGGAGAGGTGGACATAAACGTAAAGCAGAGGAGAGGGACATGGAAGGGAACGATGGCGTACATGGGAATAAGTGAGGAAGGGGGAAATAAAGGCAAGAGCACAGCGAAGGCAAAACAGTGAAAAGAGTCAGATCAACCTGCTTACAAGCAAATATATGGTGCTGTGCAACAACGGAGCGAGGAAAGGAACGTAATGGAGGGCAGAAGAAAAACGCAAAAGAGGAGAGAAGAGAGCGCGAGAAAAACCCTGTGCTTTGGGTGCGCACCCCACACAGTCAAGTACATATCCAAAGATACAGACAGTGGAACCGGAGACACAGACACTGGCAAACGCCCACGAGTCCCATGGCAGAACGCTGGCCGGCCACGTCGCGGCGGTCAACGAACTTTGGCCGCGCCGCCCGTTCCCCACATCCGCCTGGGGCGCTGCCGTCGGCCGAATGGGTCAAAAAATGCCCGCTGGTTAACCACGTCCGCGGCCCGCGGCCGGGCTCAAAACAAGAGCACAATGGCGCCGGCGCATGGTGAAACCCCGCCACAGTTTCACTCTCGGGTTGCAGGCATGGTCGCGCCGGGCCGCCGGCTCGTTGAGCTTCGAACTCGAGCGCTGCTGTGCACTTTCACAGCGCATTCACATGTGGAGAACCCGCCGCGGCGCGCCGTGCACAGACCTCCGCGGGCGGACAGATGTCGTTGGCGTTCAGAGCGATGGAAGACGGATGTGACGCGGCGTTATGGAGAGCGGTGGGGTGCGGACACTCCTGGATTTCGAACGATGGCGACGATGAGTACAGTAGCATATACTTTGAGCGGTCAGTGGTCAGGTATGACTGGAGACATAAGACAAGGCGATGCGGAGACAATGGTTATGACTGTTGTGGGTTATAGCTTCTCAGGCACTACTGGCGATGAGCGTTGTAAAATATACGACACTTTTTCAAACATGCTACAATTTTGAGATAAAAACTTCTGGCACGTTGGTGCCACGCTATTTGGAAATGACGAACAAAATGGTCTGTCATACACAGATCGTTTCAGTACGAACGCGTCGATACAGGCTGTCGTCAAGACTTCGAGAAACACTTTCAGCCCGTTTTGATTCTGCAGGCGCATTGATCTGAAGCTGATTAGAGCTGTGCTTTGTACGTTAGAGATCTCGATGCAAATAATTTGTATTCCTCCCAGACACACAAGTTTCGAATGCATTGAAAGGCTACTCCAATACAAACAGCGGCACAGCACACTCCTGTTCTACCGCAGCTCGATCCCCGCGAGACTCCGGCGGCGGTGCGTCGCCGCTGCCGCCGCCGTGCGGCCGTCCTGACGTCCCAGCCACATTGGACGACAGGTGCCGTACCGAGCCGTCGTGCTGGCGGCGGCGGCTCCGCCCCGCCCCGCCCGCCCGGCAGGGACACCCCACTGTTACATCACACCTATCTGGTGTATTTTCACTCACTTTTTCCTCTTAGCGGCGGTGGACGCGAGGTGCATTATGGACGTAGGAACAGGGGGACAGGTGGGCTCAGTTGGTGAAAGTTTGGTGTTAACCCTGTGGTCATGTCTGAAAATAATAGACCTTAAATAGAGTCGGGCCACCTTCATTTTTGGACACTCACAATCGCATGTGCCACATGACACGCGGACGGTCGCCGGTGGACATACACCATCATGTCAGGATGCTGCTGTTGTCGGGCGGGACAGCGTGGCAAATGCGCAAATGCGTTCGAGAAGTGTGCGCGCGACACTCAAAGTCGCTTTCTCTCAATCACGTATTCACTATGGGTTTGTTTACCTTCCTGAGTGTTTCCGCGCTCATTACAGTGATTTAATGAGAGAAGCTAGCTTGGCGTCTGTGTAATGGCGGAGTCGGCTGTTCCTCGGCATTACGAAATCAACACTGCAAGCTTCAGGAAAGTCGAAGAAATATCAAGAGAAAAACATTGTTCCAAATCAGGCAGCACTCGACACTGCAAGAACTTTTAGCACGGAACTGTACGTGAAATCGACTTGAGAATTATATTGTACAGATTTCCACCGAGGAATAACAAGGATGTATAATTGACGGGATAATAATGTGTGTTTATGCCGTGTTCCGCGATGGGATATCATATTCAAGTATATGATAATTCACCAAACGAGCACTCTGACAGCACCTAATATGCTGAATTCGTTCACAGGTTTCCGCAAACAGGATGATTGATGAATAATGCACCACCTAATTAGCCCGTCTTCAGCTTAATAATTTGTCCAGCGATTTTGGTTATGACTGATGATAAAACTGTTCGTATGCATATTTCATTTAATTATGAGGATGAAATTGGATGACAGTTGTCAGTTGACCAGCTAGAAACTTTGCTACGGATCCGACACGAATCGTCACTCTAGTTAGAAGCTACTGATTACCTTGCTGATATCTCCAGCCGTCCGTATTCATCCCTTCGGCGAAGAGAGCCCTCTCACAGAGCACCAAGCCGCGAAGTGCCATTAAAGCCGCCTTGCAAACGTTCCGATGTCCTCCCATGAGCAACAGCAATCACTATCCCGGCGGGTTCTCCACCCGGCAGCCGACAGCAGGCACCGGAGGCAGGCAGGCGCCGAGGGCATGCAGCGGCGCGAGCAAACCATCTGGCCCGATCAGAGTCGCTGATTACGAGTCGACTCTGGGTCGAAGGCCTGGGGCGCGGCGGCGCGGCGGCGCGGCGGTGCAGCGGCGGCGGCTGCCCCAGTGGCCTCCTGCCGTCTGCAGAGGCGGCCCTGCCCGCCGTCCGGCGCCGAGGGCGCGGCCGTGGCTGACCGGTTGGCCATGCAAGGGCGCTGAACCGTGACGAGCGGCCGGCCGAGCGAACGGCGCAGCGGACCTGGGACGCAAACCTGCCTCCGGTGGCGGACCTGGGACGCAAACCTGCCTCCGGCGGCGGACCTGGGACGCAAACCTGCCTCCGGTGGCGGACCTGGGACGCGGACTTACCCGCAGCGTGGGGGGCCTGACCGGACCAGGCTCACAGACACGTGCGTTATAGGTCATGTGAGGGAAAGGTGTGGCACAGTTGGGAAGGGGTTTCCCTAGCAACCGTGAGGTGTGGGGTTCGAGTCCGACACCCGGCGCAGGGTTTCATCGCCTCCGCGTGAATCAGCGTAAGAATATTCGACGCTCAATGACATAAGCTATCAAATGCGGTCATGAATTCCAACAACAGTAATAATGTCTGTCTGATGGGGCTTGGAGAAGGACCTAAGTGGCATACTTGTACGACTAAGATTGACTATGACTAATCCTAGTCTGGCGTAGACTTGGGGCACGGACCTGCGGTGTGGTTGGCCTGATCGAGCCCGAGAAGACAAACCAAAGGTATACTTCATGGTATCGGACCTGGGACACAAATCAAACCAAACCAAGCTGAACGTGAACAAAGGCTGGTCTGAGTGACCTTGAGGGAACAGACCCACGGCATGGTCCGTCGTACTGGACCTGGAGTACGGTCGGATGGCATGGCCTGGGATTCCGGAATTTTTAGCCAGACCTCACGCATGCTCCATCTCCAGGGCGGGTTCAAGCGGCCCAACTGGGTCATGCCCCTCTTTAGGTGGCCAGGGTGAGCAAAATGATATATGCAGCGAGCAAATTTCACTAAGAAAGGCTGTTTTCAAAGACACCCTGATAAGTAAGAATAAAAACAATCGATTTTTTTTCTAAATCAGGACAATTTATTGGATCCCTCCCCCTTCGAACTGGAGTTGCTCCCCCCCCCCCCTCCCCCCCCCCCTCCTCCTCCAAGGTAGTGGCCTGAATCCGCCCTTGCGGGTGTCCCACCGGACCCGGAATGCTTGGCCAGGGCGTGGGTCGTCATCCAGGCCGAGGGCCACATCTGGCACGACTCATGAGGCTACCCGTGGGAAAGGTGCATACAAAAGATCCGGCCGCGACCAAGTGACGTCATCGGACGACCATGACGAGTATGACATCACACGCCGGCGGCCGGCGGCGGCGCTGGGGTAGGAAGTGCGCCCGGCCACCGACAGATGGCAGCCTGGTCGGCCCACGGCGCGAGTCTGTGCATCCCGGTAATGACCTGGCCCATTTTGGCTGGTGCGAGCCCCGATCGTCCGGACCAACACCGGTGTTCATTAAGCGTCTAGAATAAATGGCCGGCATGTCGTTAGGAAAGACGGATGTGGTGGCTACCGGCAGCCAATATCCTTTAGACCAGCACCCGTCTTGTTGAACGTGGAGAGTCTCATTTCAGAAGGCGTCGGCAGGCGCGCTGGAGCATGGCTTTTGGTAGATATCATTATTGTACTCTTTTCACTGAGCTGAGTGGTTTTAACGACAGCCGAGGCCATTATATTCGCTTTGATTGTGCGCCAGACGGTATGGTTTTTATCAAACGAATAAGCATTTGGATAGTCACATTGTAAAAAACGACTATATTTCAGATGGCTGATGGCAGATCTACGACACACAATATAAAGCAGGCTGTATAAATGGAGGACATGAAACATGACAACCTTATTATTTCCACCGCCTTTTACCTGTTCATGAAACCGCAGTCGGGTTGTATATTCAAGCGAAAAGTCAACCCTGTTTTTCTTGCCAATCTGTTAATGGTTAGGGGGACGTAGACCAATATCGCCAGCTTGCAATGCAGCCAAAACAAGCCGGAAGCCGCAAGCCGTTTCCTCACCAACGACAAAGACAGTGCCAGCTGCTGGTACCGTGGTACAAATGTTTGGCCTCTCCACTGTCGATGCGTTAACATTACTTCAGATTAATCACCTCAACAACCAAGATCAGTGGGTCAGTAATATCCCAATTGATTTCCCGTGTAGGCAGCGTAAGAATATCGTTTGGGTCTATCTATTCAGGCCTCAGGGATCTAGCATATGGAGTCTACGACGTGAGGCGTTGGCATAGCGAGACCGGCCTTACAACAGCACCGCCGATATTTCTGAACAGAAACATGGTTCCTCCGATCACCACGGTTAGACGAAAACTATGTAAACGGCGGTCAACTCATGGCTCCTTGTTGCGTCACATGCTCGTCGCAATTGCCGAGCACGTTCGTGACGTGACGCCATATGGTCGCTCTCAGATCCCTGCTCACGTCACGCCGGCAAAAACGAACACACGAAAACCACTTGCCAAGCCGAAAACCTGCATCGACAGCGTCCCGCCCCAAAACCTCTCACGATCTCCAACCCGCAGCGCAGCAAACGCAGAGCGCTCTGGGCGCCCGGCCCTCCAGCCCACGTTCACCACAAACGTAATGCTCCTCAGCGAACGCAGTATCAACCGCTGACCTGTGGGGACGGCGATGCGCCGCCGGCGCCGACTTACCAGTGGCAAGAGCAGATCAGCTCCTGGGCCGGCCAAGGGCAGGTCACGCGGCGATCGCGGCCGCCCCGCATCGCGGCCGCGCTGCACTCTGGCCTCGCTGAGCCGCCTCCCCGCGCCGCCGCCGCCGTCGCCGCCGCCGCCGCTAGCCGGCACGCTTCACACTTTCTGCCCGCGAACGTGCCCGCCCGAGTTCCACGCCATTGGCGACCGCTCGCTCGGCGCAGCGAGTCGTGCAGCACGCGCGGATCAGCAGACAGGTCAGCGGAGGTCAGCGGGGGTCATCGGGAGTCAACAGCGCCGCCGGCGGCGAGGTCGGTAGGGAATGGTGCGAGGAGGAGGCGGATGGGATGATGGATTTCCGACCGTGGCTCAGTAGATGTGCCACTATTCTATGTACCATCGGTATTTCCTCTGACTGAGTCTGAGAGCATCCACCACATTGCCAGCTCTCCGCGCATGTTTGGAACAGTGGCAATGCTCTTCAGCCAAGTGCGACAGCTTTACAGATAAGGCCTACTGTAAGCCAGATAATGGGAGATGTCAAATGTGTGCGTCTTCGGGTTTGATTGTGCAGTATACCATGATCATGGGGTAGAAAAATGCGCCACATCCTCATTAAGTTGGTAACAGTTCCGGACGAGAGGGCTGGGAGCACTCCCTGAGTGGGAAAGCAGATACACTCCCGGGTGAGAGAGCGGGGAGGAGACGCGCCACTGATCGCCGCATGGTGTCGGTAATAACGCCCTCGGTACCCGGTCATCAAGGCCCGCCTTCGGCGATCCAATCACGCCGCGCAGCGAGCGAAACAAACACGCACGCGCTGAAGTCCGACCGCCAGAGCGCATCCCGCCCCCAAGTCGTGCCCGCGGACATCCGGCGAGCTGCCCGCCCGATCGCCTGCGTCCAGCGGGGCGGCGGGCAGCCCCGGGCAGTGCGCCCTGTATGCAGATGGGCACCGGCGGCGCGCGACCGGACCAGCGTCCGGCCATCTGCCCCGGACGGAGGCGCCAATTATCGACACAAACAGACGGTGCGCGGCTCCGGGCGGGGTTCACCCAGCGTGCGCCGGCGGCCGGCGGCGCGGGCGCCGCGAGCGCGCGCGTGCCCGACATCGGCGCTCGGCTGGGATTTGGGAACCACAGGCTCAGCAGCCAGGCTGAGAGAGACGTCGTGTGACAGCTTTGCCAGGTCGTGCTCGGGATAGGGTCAGCGTGCGCACTGCTGAGGCTCAGGCGTAATTTTCGGTTCATTGGCAAGGTATGAAGCTGTAAAGCTTATTAGCATCATCCACACCCATGGCAGAGTCTCAGTGCGGGAATGCTTGTCAGTGACTTTAAAAGAATCTGTTAGCTTTGCTGTTGACGCCATAACTGGCAGCTGTTTCCGTTTCTGAACTCTAGACCGGTAATGAGCAGGTGTATCCGGTCGCTCGTTTAAACAGAGATTTGTCGGCTCACTCAAGCACATACATTTGACAGGTCTTAGTGGACTAGGGATGACTTCAAACACTTCTTTCCTAACCATATCCGGTACCAAACACAAGCATCCAAACTTTGAGGCGGGATTCGGCACCCCGGACATCTACCTGGCACCTCCGCCTGCACAAAGAGCCAGTATCAACCAGCCCTCCCAGCAGCTCCCTGAACCCGAAGCTCGAGCCCAGCAGCTCCCTGAACCCGGAGCTCAAGCCCAGCGACTCCCTGAGCCCAAAGCCCGAGCCCAGCAGCTCCGCAGCGGTGACGACCGACGGCGACGTGGGACCGGCGCCGTGACCCCGTCGCCAACGCTGATTGGAAGCCCCTCCCAGCCTGCTGGTGGCCTCTCTCCGCAGTGGCGTTCGGAGCGCGCCACCGGCGTCGGTGTCATTTTTCACCGCGCGCCAGGCGTGTAACGGTGGACTGAGCCACTCAACTAGAACTGGGCGGCGCCGACCGCCAGATGATGCTGCGAGGGATACCGCGCGCGGCCGTGGAGCGGCCGGCCGCCGCGCCACCCGGCAGAGCACAGCGGCGCCTCTGGCGGCAGATCTGGGAAGCAGTGACCGGCGATGCCCTCGCCGACGAGAGGGTGGGGAGAGAGGATTCCGAAGGAGGAAAATGCAGGGACACCAGAGGACTATCGGTGTAAAGCCACTTTGTTAGTTGTAAATAGTATGTCGGGGGAAAATAAAGCAACAATTAATACGATTAATCATACGTCAAACAAGCATCCGGTTGTCGGCCCATTTAATGGCGCATGAACTCCCATGATAGACAACATTTTACCACACTACAGTGCGCTGTTCGCCCGAAGCTAAAAGTTACAACTTGATTACACTTGTGTGTGTGTGTGTGTGTGTGTGTGTGTGTGTGTGTGTGTGTGTGTGTGTGTGTGTGTGTGTGTGTGTGTGTGTGTGTGTGTGTGTGTGTGTGTGTGTGTGTGTGTGTGTGTGTGTGTGTGTGTGTGTGTGTGTGTGTGTGTGTGTGTGTGTGTGTCGTGAACGATTGTTAATTTAGTTAAAATCTTTCTTGCAGTCTATTCGTCAACATCACTCATGAACTCGAGAGCTGCTACTGAAGGTATATATCATGAACGATAGTTATTTAAGTCAGCATCGTCCTTGCAACGCATTTGCCAGCGTAACAGTTTCTTTCTTTAAAAAAACGACAACGAAAAAGCAGATTCCTGCTAAATCCCTTGCACGGTCATACTAAGAAACGCACTGCCAAAGAGAAAATGTATGATATTTTATTTCAGCTCTCGCCGGCAGAGCAGGAGTACCAGGCAGGCACACGGTAGAGCAGAGTTAGCGAGAGGAAGAGGCAGGTGGTGAAGGTAGGTAGAGAGCTAGAGGTAGTTAGAGGTAGCAGAGTTGCTGTACTCCTAGTGACGTGAGAGGCCATGGCCACCTTAGCGTACGTTATAAATAACTGCATTGCTGTCGCACCCTCGACCGATCTTATCGTCGGTATGTCATTCGCTGCTTAGTTGTTGACAAGAGCGGCTGGCGGACTCTTCGCTGCACCCGGGGCGCAGCAGTCGGTTTTCCACTGCGCATCCCTTAGCGCGTGACGCTCGTGACGTCATAAAAACGAGTGACGACTCCGCACGGTCCGACGCGCACCTGTCATCAACTGGATGGCTAGAAAACAGACCGTAACCGCATCCACTTACCTGTAGTCGGCCGAAGACTCCATGAGAAGCTGGACGCAGTCCAGACATCCCCTAGCGGCGGCATAGTGAAGCGCTAGTACGCCGTTTTTGCCGTTGTTGAGCCGGTCCCGGGCGGCGCTGGTGTGCGTGGGAGCCGGCATCTGGTCGGTCTGCCAGAGCAGCCAGTGCAACACGTTCACGCGACCGTACCTGGAGAGGTAAGAACGGAAGCTGGTCAATAAACCGACAAAAAGATGCTTAACTGACGCGAGCAGATTGGCAGGATGAGTGGGGACTAGTGAAGCTTGACCATCCAGGCTCCTCAGCGACGGCGGTTTCGTGGTTGATGAAAGAAAGGTCGACAAGAAAGTAAGGAAACAATGCAAGGGTACTGAAAATACTCTTGAGCGCCCAGCATTTTCAGGATGGGTTGGAAATAGGTTCCGAGCTTCCATTTCATCGCAGTTATGTGAAACAAAATATGTTCTACAGAAAGCGGTTTCCTTGATCTTTCTGCTTAATAGCAAGCGACTACGTTCAGAACATCACTGTAGACCAGAAGCCATAGGCAGCGCTTTTTAGATACCTATGGGAAAGCCATTGCTTTATAGAGCTTTTGAGCCATAGAGAAAAGGATAACACATTGTTGTTCCTTCACACTCATGCTAAATAAAAATGGACGTATTCAAACAGATACAAAGTGAACCAAAATGTGCTGCAGCCAAAGCAGACCAAAATGTGCATAAAAACGAAGGGAACTGGGTTACGAGACATCAACATATTCTGATAAGATTACACAGCAGGTAAACGCGCTGACAGGAAAATTACATGGAAAATTACATGGAAAATTCGCGCTTCAGTCGGCACATCCACTTGTTCAGAACATTGAATTATCATAATCCATGGCTGTTTGAAATACGAAAGAAGCATTGGTGTTCCTCAGGCTTAATGGGGTCTGAGGAGAACATTGTTATGCTTTTTCGCCACGCGATTACAAACTTCAACATCATCTTTTTGTTTAGTAATCTACTACAAACGGCTTGAATATCCTGACTAGGCGTAAAAAGAGAAGTACGAGGATGTATGTCCCATTTCATGTCTATTAAGCTTAAAGCAGTCACTAGTGATCGAGTCTTAAAAAAACAACTATGGTCCGCATAAATAACTACTGGTGTGTGAGTATGACGCTGTCTAGAAACTCCAAGACAACACTCAAATATAGTACACAAATGAGCCGTACAGATAATGTCCTATAGAATACCCGAGATAAGATCAGAGGAGTCCATCCAAAACTAGTCCATCCTGTCACGGCTGTTCAAAAGGCCAGGTGACGGAGCACTTCAAAACGGAGGCACACCGGCGGACCGTGACCGAAGGTCGACCCGGTGACCTCCGTGGCTGTGAGCAGGACCAGACCGGGGCATCCGCCTCCTTTCGAGCCGACCTTAGCCCTAAATGGCCAGCGGACCACGACGCGAGCACGCGCGCACTCAGACCGCTCCCAGCCTTGAGGGCTGACAGTGACACACCTCCAACTGTAGACTGCCAACAGCTCTCGGGTGTGCGTAGGGCACGTGCGTAGGACGAGAGCACGCGCGCACTCGGACCGCTCCCAGCCTTGAGGGCCGACAGTGGCACACCTCCAACTGTAGACTGCCAACAGCCCTCGGGTCTGCGTAGGGCACGTGCGTAGGACGAGAGCACGCGCGCACTCAGACCGCTCCCAGCCTTGAGGGCTGACAGTGACACACCTCCAACTGTAGACTGTCAACAGCCCTCGGGTCTGCGTAGGGCACGTGCATAGGACGAGAGCACGCGCGCACTCAGACCGCTCCCAGCCTTGAGGGCTGACAGTGACACACCTCCAACTGTAGACTGTCAGCAGCCCTCGGGTCTGCGTAGGGCACGTGAAAACAAAATTTATCTCAGCTATGACGGAAAGTGCAGTTGTGGCGGCTTATTTCCAAGTGTGTGGGTAACGCTTAGGTGTTGAAAATTTCAAAACGACATTCCGTGATCCTCGATATGACCTGAGAAGGAAGGTAGTTAATAGTTGATATAGCTTGTTTCCTAATTTTTTTGGGAGGTGTAAA
Source organism: Pollicipes pollicipes (assembly GCF_011947565.3). Taxonomy (NCBI): domain Eukaryota; kingdom Metazoa; phylum Arthropoda; class Thecostraca; order Pollicipedomorpha; family Pollicipedidae; genus Pollicipes; species Pollicipes pollicipes. The sequence goes on along the minus strand of NW_023597034.1, from coordinate 32,672,033 downwards.
TAGTCATGGATTTGTGGTATTATCTGTTACAGAGGTAAATAAAAACAAGTAAGGGCTTCTGTTTGGTTACCAGGCTCTTATCCGGTAACAGCTGGATGCACCAGCTGTATTCAGAGCCAGGAAAATTTAATATGCCAGTGTCCCAGCTTACAACGGACAATTCCTTCTTGTAGTGATATGACCGTGTATGCGTCGGCAAACGATCTTAGGCATTAAGACATTGTTCCGCAGACAGCGAAAAAATGGCCCAGATCCAGATCCCAGATCCGGACCCAGATCTCACGTGGACGAAAGGTCTGGGCTGGAGAAAATGATTACTGAATGGTGAGACATTCTCAAATATTGCTGTACTAGAGAGCGCAGGCCACGCAGAGTTGCCCCAGGTCTGATGCTCTACGCGAAGCACAGCAATGTTTAGACAGAAATGCGAGGACATAATTGCGGTGACAGGTGGAATATTTGTATCTATAAACTGCTTCCATCATATATCAATCTATGACCACAAAGTAGTGCAAATATTTTCAGTTGAAAGGCAAGCTTTCCAACTGTTCCGTCTGCAATCGTTTATAAATATTGTTTCACTCTGTGTGGCGCCTCATATGTGGCCTCAAACCTGAGCAGACAGCACTGCAGAGCACAGAATCATTTTTGAAGGCTGATCGTAGAGGAAACGTTTCTTCCAACCCAGACGCTCTGCCCATCCGGGATCATTCATTTGTTTTTGACATTTGCCTCAACATTGACATTTTTCCATATTCGGACGAAGCAGACATTTTGTTTATCTTAGGACTGTCAAATCATCGAATGTCATTGGTTCTGCGTACCTCTGCAAACCATCATGTGGACTTGTGTGCTTTCTCTCATGCGCACCATGTAAAATCCACCGCCACGTTATCGTGTACCTGTTTGCTTCCAGATGTTTTGCTTTATTGCACGAACGTCTTATCATGAACAATGTCTGTCATGTGAGCTGGATTTGTTTTTGAAATATAGTCATGTTTTGGTAGCATTGTACTTTACATGACATCACGTGTCATGCCCTGATCTGATTATGATATCCTGACCCGATTATGATATGCAAGACCAGTGGAACGTTGACCGAATGATTTATACGGAAGTGACAGCAGATGCTGTGAAATCAATTGAGCTGTCACCCCTATATATATATATATATATATATATATATATATATATATACATGTGTGTGTGTGTGTGTGTGTGTGTGTGTGTGTGTGTGTGTGTGTGTGTGTGTGTGTGTGTGTGTGTGTGTGTGTGTGTGTGTGTGTGTATCCATTAGAATGGCAGATTGGGATAATATATGATATTTCAACATGAAAAGGAAACCGAATTATCCGGTTACAAAACCAGCAGGAGAAAAAACACTTTCTCGTGAGCGAGTCCAAACGAGGACGATCGCCAAAGAGGCATTCACGGAAGGCAAGATTACATCTCGCTATGACAAGCTCGAACCGAACGCGAGTGAGGGCATGCACGCGTGGTTAGGCAGCTTTCATATTTCGTTTGACAGTAATGGGCACATTAATCCGACGTCTTTACAAGGTGGCACAGCGACAGCATGTAAGCGCCTCCGACAAACCGGAATGGTTTCACATCTTTGCACACGCGGCTACGCGAGAGCACGCTCCCGCCGCCGAGCGTCGGCCGACGGTGACCTCCCGCCGGCGGCGATCACGTGACCCCGACCGGCCGGTGTGTGGCGACACGCCGACGCCAATGGTCACTCACGCGCCGATCACGTGACCACGGTCAGCGGCGCGAGGCGAGCGGCGCACTTTCGCCGTCGGCGGCGGGCGACACCGATGCGCGGAGAAGCGTAGCTAGGTGGAGACTGCGATGCTGCATGATGCCTAGCTGGCGGTTTTAATTGGGCGCCGTGAGTAGAGTGTAGGTCATGGTGTGGTGCTGTCGGCGTTGCGTGATTTAGAGTCCATCCCCTCGTCCATAAGCTCCAGTGTCGTGCAAATCACGATGCTTGGCTCGGTATTCTGTGACAGTGGGAGCCAGTCGTGAGCCATACTGACGAATTAGCATCCCTAAAGGTTGTTTTTAGGGGGACACCATGCACGTTGTCGCGCACTCTTTTAGGCAGCACCAGCGACCGAAGAGGTTGGTGTTAGCGCTCATGGGTCATGGCACAAACCCCTACTTGGAAGCTGAAGGCACTAATCACTCGGCCATTACTCGTCATTCATTGCCCTGTCCCTGCCTACTTCTACGCATAGTCCTCAACTAAGCCGCGTTGACTTGTTCGCCGTCGTCCAAACATGTGAGCACATGAAGCCACGAAACAACCGCGTAACGGCAGAGCAGTGGTTGCATGAGCACGGATAACTCCGCCGCTGGCAAACACGTCTTCATCACAGCTTTGACCGGGGAACCGCACATGACTCCACGCCACGAAGGGCGTCAAGCTCTCCGAGCACGGCGAACCAGGCTCAGACACTGGCAGTGATGGCGACCGCCTCCGACGGTGAAACTGCGCCGACAGATAAACTGGGCCAATGTGTCACGCGCCACGTCCTCCGCTCCGTATCGCCAGGTAGGTGTTGGTAGTCGCCGGAAATGCCAAGGAACACAAGGCCGCCGCCAGGAGCGCCGGAGTCGGGCCTGGCGGGATCTGGCCGAGTCAGGCTGGGCGGGGTCCGGCCGAGTCAGGCTGGGCGGGGTCCGGCCGGGGTCGGTGGGGTCAGGCCGGGGTCGGGTGGGTCCGGAGGACGTGGGATCGCGATCGTGTGCCTGGAAAACTCTTGCCGGAACGTGCCCTGGCTGCGCCTGGCCAGGATGTTTGGAATCGTGTTACACTGGGAATGGTTTAATGCGTTGTGGACGTGAGGAGAACCGAGGCTGGGGCCGGCAATCGGCGGCGTACAGGACCCGGTACTTGGAGACGACCCAAACTTGAGTCCCGCGAGCTACGCGGGAGACATTCCGGGGCTGACCGGGTGCACGGACGTCGATGTAAAAATAGCGGATACTTTAAATGCACTTTGCAGAGCGTCGTCAGATATTTAGAGATATTTCAAGAGAAACAGAACTCCATCTACGTCAAATTAGTTGCAACGCATTTCCACTCGTAACCATGCAAGAAAATCGACAGGCTGGTGGAGCCTAACCAATGCATAGCGCCCGCGTAGGCTGGATTTAACATTTCAACTATTTCTTAACGAGAAGTTGAGAAATACACCCGAGTGGAACAGCTGTCATAGCGGGGATCTGCGTGGACCGCTGTGTTCGCGCACTAGAACCTGCTGCAGGGTCAACAGGCGTGACCCCGTGCGATATTGTCAAGCGCGGTCATTGTTCCCACATTTCGCACGCACTTAGATGCGCTGGGGCCGGCGGAAACAGGAACACTTATAGAAAGTGATGACTGGCATAAAGAGCTGCGCGGCATTCAACATGTAGAAACCTGAGCGTTCCGCGGCAACGAAACGGCTCTGAATAAAGCCGGCTGCAGGACAAAGAGGAGCGTGCAGCACAAAGCCTGGTGCTCTGCCCACCACGCCGGCAAGACGGCTGGGGCAACCGAGCTGTTTCACTCGCGCAACGCTGCACTTCCGTACAGGGCTGGACTCATCACTGAGACTGGACGCCAGGGGCGTATACAGAAACTCGCAGTAGGTGGAGGAAACGCGCAACTAGTACAGAATATCAAAGAATGGTACAGAGCGCCGCAGGGGTGCGAAATTCCATCAAGCGTAAAACAGCATCACATGTGCTCTCCAGCTGTATGTGTCTACCTCGAATTTGTGATGGTCACGATGCATTCATGGACATATATATATATATATATATATATATATATATATATATATATATATATATATATATATATGTATGTATGTATATTCATATACTATATTTCATAGGGGGCCCAAGCACGCACCCTCAAAGGCCATCACACGATTGTGCCCATGTTTAACGCCTATGTAAGCTTGTGAGAACGTGCAAGACTGCACGCTTTTGTGAGGCTGAAAGCTCATACAACGCCGGACGCTTGCACAGGACTGAACGCTCTTACAAGCCTCGACGCTTGTTTAACAGTGAACGCTCTTACAAGCCTCGACGCTTGTTTAACAGTGAACGCTCTTACAAGGCTGGACGCTTGTTTAACAGTGAACGCTCTTACAAGCCTCGATGCTTGTTTAACAGTGAACGCTCTTACAAGCCTCGACGCTTGTTTAACAGTGAACGCTCTTACAAGGCTGGACGCTTGTTTAACAGTGAACGCTCTTACAAGGCTGGACGCACATGCAACACTGAACGCTGTTAACAGCGCTCACCAGCCCAGTCCTGTCAGCCCTCTGTCGACTCCGCGGACAGGGCCAGGAGGCGCCGTCATCAGGAGGCGCCCGGCTGCGCGAGCGCCCAGCCCGCTACGCGGCCTGTCCGCGGACAAAGCGGACACGGTGGTAGCTAGGGGACGTCGGCCTGGCGCTGCCGGCGCCGTTACTATCGGGATAGCTGGGAGCCCAGGGCCGGGGAACGACCCTGGGTTCAGCAACCCGGTCTTCTGACGGGGGACAACTGACAAAGCAGGCACGCGCGCGCGTGTCTAAGCACACTTTCGGGTGTTCTCTTGTGTCCCCTCGCTCGCTCCCAGAGCGGTGCATGGCGAGTGACACCCGCTTGTGATCACCTCACGAGAATGACGAAATGATGGGTTAATGACCACAACAGGAAGGCGAAACGAGCGCTTGCAGTGTGCAATGTGCACCTCTGCACGCTTCGCCGCGGCGTCCAAATGGCCACTTCCTCGTCTACCAACGTGGCGCGCGATTTCGCATAGCGTGCGCATTTCGCTGCACGTATGTTCGAGGCAGTGATGTGATGACGATGAAATAGCGTATACACGGCTCGTTTCCTACAAATTGAATATGACTGTGTACCGTTTAGTGTCAGGACTGTGCTCCTCGTTGTCACGGCAGGCCTGTGACTTCAGGATACTAAAATTCCTCCATCAGACGGAAATCATCGCGCAGGATGCCACCTTCATGCATCCTCCGTGTGACCTTTCCTCGAGGCGACCTTCACGGCTTCGGGGAAGGGTACTGGAACCAGAGTTCAGCGGTTCTGGTCACGAGTCCTGGGCCGACTAACACGGAGAGGTCACGTGACAACTAGCTTTTCCATGTCAGGTCATTGCTCTGACCTGGCATCTCTCAAAGTCCATCACTTGCGAGTCGTGCCCTTCAGATGTATCCATATCAGTTGAATCGACCGTCGCCATAGCAGCTTCAGGCTTTGTACGAATATATGTGAGTCAAATGCAAACACACGTAAAAACATGACTCTGCTGATGCTTTTATTTGTTTATTAATTACGTAAAGTGCTAGCAATCCACAGGCAAAAGCCCAGTTACGGAAGCAGCCCAAAGTTGACAACAATAAATGCGTGATATGCTGGAAAAGTTGGTCGGGGGAATGCTGAAGAAAACGATTGCGGACAATGAATAGAAGTGTGACAAATCCACTCTTAACAGTGCTGACCTTTGTAAAAGGTATATGGAAAGGTCAGTATGCCGGGAGCACTGTACGGGTGTAGCCAGACGGATCAGTGGTGTCAGCTGAGCACAGTCAAGCCTCCGGTGATACACTTTGTGTAAGAATAATCGGTCACACTGAGTAAAGCGTCCTTGAAAGATGCTACTTTAAAATAAGAGAGACAGTGTTCATCATCCAGTGGAGGAGACCAAAGCTAGGTACTGCAACCCAACCACATGAGAAAAATGCGCTGTAGTCATCCAAACCGGGCGAGATGGGAAACGGCAGCACCGCTCCAAATAACTCTACCGTGCTATATCAATGAACTCCCATGAGCGCTGAAGGCACAAAACAAAATCTTATGATTGAACCGCGTTTGACAAGAACGTGACGGCATTTTTATGCTACGCATGAAAAAGGGACGGCATTCTGTTTGTTTTTTAGACAGTCACATGCATGTGATTGGCAAAGGAGGAGCGTGCCTATCCATTTTAGTTGGAGGTAAAGCAGCATGCAACTGACCTCAGTCTAATTCCCGGACTTTAGTAAGTCAAGATAGCAGTCTGATAGCTCCTCGCCGATGCCGTAGTTGCACGAAACAGTCACAAAGCTCCAAAAGATGGAAGTGCCAGCTGAGATATGACGTTTAGAATCAGAAGGATGATGCAGTCAAGGTGCTATCATCGCTATACCTGTTTCCGCATGGTTGCGGTTATCGGTATTTTCATCGCCTCTGGTTATACTCATGCGATTTCTTAGAAGCCAGCTGGACAGGCCGGGAAGGCAACTGTCGTGATATTACTTCAATTGCCACCACCGCAGTCCGCACGATGGATGCTCTGTACCCCTAATGTAGCGTCACAGGGTGCGAATCCTGGCATGGTGTGCCCCCTCCCCCCCCCCCCATTAGGAATGAGAAAATCAGTTGCCAGTGTAGCTGATGAAGGACTTGGCACGGAGGAGCCATGTCAAAGCGGCACGGAAATAACTCCTATGCGCCGCTGGCTGGCTCAAAGGACCCGGGTAAAGGGACAGCCGAACTGGAACCGCGTTAATTAGGTCATGGGTCCGGGGTGCATGCCACGGGATCTGCTTGGCATATTCTCCGAACCCGAAACCACTGCTGCAAACCATCCGGAATGCAATTACATAAAAATATACTGCGATGACCCCAAACACTCCCTCTCAACTGCATTGTGCTGTCGGGTCGCTAATGCAAATCCCAAGGCTTAACGGCTGTCTTTGCAAACGCCGCCACCGCGCTTCGAGACGCAGAAGAAAGTGATGGCGAGTATCGCCGTTACGGGGAGACCGGCCGTTCCCCGCAGCACAGGATGTTTTGGCCAGGTGTCGCAAAGATCCCAGGAGCCAGCCATCCATGGCGCCTCTCTGGCCTTCTTCCCGTGGCCAGTGACGCGCGCGTGATGCATGGCGTCACCGACCCATGGCTCATGGGGGATAATCTATCAGTGAAAGTGTTGGGGTGTGTGAATGAAAAGCCTCACGTGAGAGGAAGTCGGTCGTCCCGCCCGCCGCCTAACAATCCGAAGACGGCATCATTATCCACGCGAACCTCCCAGTCGGCGCCCCGCACGACAAAAAGCAGCCTCCGACCGGGTAATTGCACGCCTGTCTGCCTCTGGAAATGTGACAGCACAACAAACAGCGGAGGGCTAATCCAGAATCTACAGCACACCCGCATGCCACGCATCCGACGGCAGTGGAGCGCACCCGATGTTTACCCCGGGGTCATTAGATGCGCCGCCCCTCCCCTGGCGGCCGGGCGAACCACAGTTTCCGCGCACCTGTGCCGGCGCGGCCAGCCGGGCACGGAGCGCACGCGGCGGCGGCCCCGCCCGGCCGCCTCGGTCGACTGCGAGCCCGGTGCCGCAGGGCTCGGAGACTGCCGCCGGCGCCGCGTCCGCCGCGATCAACAACGCTCGGCAGGACGAGGAACAGCGCGGGAGGACGGGGAGCAGCGCGAGAGGACGGGGAGCAGCGCGGGAGGACAACAAACAGCGTGGGAGGACGGCGAGCAGCGCGGGAGGACGACAAACAGCGCGAGAGGACGGGGAGCAGCGCGGGAGGACAACAAACAGCGTGGGAGGACGGGGAGCAGCGCGGGAGGACGGGGAGTAGCGCGAGAGGACGGCGAGCAGCGCGAGAGGACAATAAACAGCGTGGGAGGACGGCGAGCAGCGCGGGAGGACGACAAACAGCGCGAGAGGACGGGAAGCAGCGCGGGAGGACAACAAATAGCGTGGGAGGACGACAAACAGCGCGGGAGGACGGGGAGCAGCGCAGGAGGACGGCCGGAGCAGAGCGGCCGGACGGCGTCTCTGCATGCAGTCGGCGGCGGGATCGCAGCGCTGTTAACCCAGTTATGCGAGCCAGAGGGGCTGCTCGTCGCAGCAACCCGGCGGCGAGCCTATGGTGAGCTGGCTAATTCTGGCCTCACAATGGCCTAAGCCGACTTTCCCGCGTGAATTGATGTGATCAAACAGCTGTCCGTTTGTAGTATGTCTACACGCCTGACAGCCTTGACGGATGTTGAGTGACGCCGACGCACTAATACGTGAATGTGTCACCTAATGAGCAAAAACTTGATGTGGCGCGACCCGCGTGAATGACTGAAACGGAAAACTGAACGCGACGTCAAAAGTGTCGTGTCCGTGCTGCCAAAATAAATCGCTCGCAAGCAGAAACACCGCTAGTCACAAACGCACCGGTGAGCTCCCGACGAACCGTAGCGGCGCTCGCAGCCCAGGTCAAAGCTCCTGATGTCGGACCGCCTGAGGCGGGTGCCGAGGGGGCGGCAGGCGCGGCACGGCGGCCGTTCCGGCGCCGGGCTGCTGACCCGGAGTTCGGAGCCGGTCGGGTCAGCCGCGCCGCCGGCTGTAGGTGAAGGAATGTGGGCCACAGCGGGAGGCGGGCCGGCACCGGCAGCGCGGCGCAGACGGATCAGGCGTCGGCGGCAGACAAACGAGCGGCGAGCGGCGCGCCGCGCGCTCGGGTCAAAGTTCACGCCACGACGGGGAGGGGTCACCCCTGGCCGGGGGACGACGGGAGGAGGGGACGCTGTTGTACTGTTTCCACGCTGCCGGATCAGGGAGAAGGGAGGAGTCGGCGGAGCTACGCACTACAGGTCGTCGTAGATTGAGTTTCACCATCCGGTTCAATCCGGTTCGGTTAGCCCAGGGTCTAGTCCAGGCACAAGCTATCATTTCCAGGGATCCCAGATCCAGTCTTGTTCGATCCGTTGCAGCACGCATTTTGATCAGTATTATCTGCACTAATACGCTCTCTATTTCAATGCAACCCGCGAGGCGAGCGACTACGGTCTTCTTAATTCAGAAATGGAAAAGCCGAAAAACTAAAAGAGCAGTTGACTAGCACTGCATAAAATTACATGGGCCAATCAAATTTGCATCCGTAGAACAGATCAGGTTTCAAAAATTGTTTCTGGCAACGGCTGTCTAGCCACGCATGCGAACTAAAATAAATGGCTGTGGATTCATGCAAATGTATTAGACCTGCGCCCACTATTAGCCGGCATCGCGGCTGCCTTACTGTAACGTTTGCGGTATGATCATGTCAGCCAGTGACGTCATCAAGACGTCACGATCGCACATCATGAAGAAGACAGCACATTGGTTCAGGGGGCGACACACACGAGGATTGGTCTCACTGAAGGAGCCAACAAACAAGTGGTCCGCACATTTATCCCGATTGAGGGCGCCCAGATTTCTCTCCGTGGGAGTATGCGAAGTCGCAGGCATGCTCAAGGAGGCCGAACAAGAATAACACATCTTGAACAGGTTTGTAAGAATGACTGTTTAAGCCATAATGCCAAAGACGTGCCAAGCTGTCTGTTTAGCACCGAATCACCGGGCGGCGCGGCGCCTGGACTGGGGTGAGGGCCACATGGAGCACGTGCCGTACCGCCCAAACTGAGGGCGGGGCAGAGCCCAATGGCGATACGCAAAATGACATTTAACGCGCTTGGCTTCGACTTAACATTTGTGTTAAAATGCAAAGACCTGTCTGAGCTCTGAACGATTTAAATCTGCGTGGTAAACCTGAAAGGCCCTGTACCTTCAATGGAATGCCTTATTCTTACTTATTTTGCTCGACTTTGCTTTTACCACAAAGTATTAAACGGCTCTTACAGCGATGTCCTTTAGGCTTTAACTCAGTCAGGGCAGCGCAAATACCACAATTAAAAATAGATGAAGCTCAAACAATCGGATGCGTGTTGTGTCTCTGTTTCGTCGGCAGTTCAGGCATGAGCAATAACTGAAACTGCGCCGATAACAATTTTATGCGCCATCATTAAGTCACCGGACGTTTGTGGCCGGGTTGTCACCAAATGCCGGCTTGACTTCTGCGACAGCGATTGCTAACCACCAGAAATTGCGTTGAAAAATGTTAACATTTCTATAAATTATTGTATTTCCAATTCTGGAAATAATCATGCTGAGGACAAATGTGACTATTCTTATCAGTTCGTTTATTTGAAATTCGGTAAGAGTGCTGTCACCATTCACGCAGAAAAACACCGCTAGAAAAATCATGACGACAAACCTCCCGCCAGGAGCGCTGGTAGAATCCCTGCCGACCGATTTATGAATGAAATCATAACCTATGCCACGCTTCAGGTGCACCACTACCCGCCTGCAGATGGGGATTTAAGGTGGAGTGGCTCCCGTTGAATGGAAAATACCGGCGGAGTTGCTTTGGCTTTCGAGGTATTTTGTGTTCTGGAGACGGAATCAGCGCTGTTCAGTCACAGTCGTGGAAGATGCGGTTTTAGAGATGTTCTATGACTTCTAAGGTTCGACGTGAGTTGTAAGGCTGATTGGTGTGCACGTACCAGGCATGCATGCTTCATTGAAGGCATAAGGGCAAGGTATTCTAGGATGCGAGTAAGCTAATAATTGTTAAATGAATTCAATAAGTCGTTTTTTTCTGGCATCATGCGCTTTTCTGCATGTATTGATATGGCTAGACTGGTTATCTGACCACATTAAAAGATATCCCATCATCTTCAAATTCACTTATGCATGAATTGGAAGTGACTAAAGGGCACATGTCAAGGTCAAAAACAGAAGCTGCCACAGAACTTGAAGTGTCTTTACATGTTTCAAATGTTATGTGATGATGCCCAAACATAATACCTCCTTTGCTCATTTAATTTTGCTTCGAGCACTGCTGCGTTGGAACTCCTTTCTCAGGCTTGTTTTTGGTAAAGCTTACGTGATTGTAAATCCGCTGAAGCCATTGAGCTCGCGAGTTTTAAAAATCAGTGCGGTTTTTCCATGTTTCGGCCAGTTTTCTAGACCAGCCCAATCCAAGTCGTGAATAAACTCGCAGTCGACGAACTCCTCCAATCGGTGGGGAGCCGTGGTACGTACCCTTTGTCCGGACTCTGCACCCTCCTGAACTTGCGCCTCTGCCCCTGGGCGGCGGCGTCACCGCCTACTTGCGCTGCCAGCCCCGGGCGGCGAGGGCGACCAAACACGCGCATCGCGCAACAGTGGCGTGTGGTGGCCCGCCCGGGCCGACCCTGGGTCCGCCTCCGCCCCAGCACGCGACGGTGAGGGACGGCGAGAGTGGCCGAGCCGTCCGTCCCCCTCCGAGCGTCCCCACAGACTGCACCCCACGCAGGCCGCTGGGATACCGGCCAATGATTTTTCCAGCTTTCCCCGACAAGTTTGACGGGTTTGGCCAGTCCGGCGGCACTGTCGTCTCCTAATACATGAACAAATCTGACGTTTGTCGTCGGAACTAATTGCGACGTGTTTGGGATCGCAGGTCATTCGAAACGCAACGTGTGTTTACGTGACCGAGAGGAATGGAAAATCCTGCGTTCATTACGCAACAGCCCAGAAACGAAAAGCTACAAAAGTGCGGAGTCTCGTAAAGGGTGACGTCACGCCAACGGCAATCATATCTGCACAAAAACAGGACTCTGGCCCGTTCGCAGCACCCCGTTTCAAGGTTACATGTTGGGATCACGGGCACGGTGTCAACAATGCAAACCCGCCTTTGACCTTTCGGAGATGGCTGAACGTGGTGAAACCCAAGGGTAATGTTGCGCTAGGTTGCTTAAAACCTTTCGCGCATGAGTGCCTCATGCCGCCGCTTGTGTGCTTTGTCACTCTGGTGACAAAACATTACCACTAGCGTAAAATATCACTCCCGGAGTAAAGCCTCACTCTGCTAACAACAGATGTGCCCGAATAATTGGTGTATTCTCACGCGTCCCAAATAACTGTTAATGGTTGTGGACTGAAAATATTTGGGTGAGAACAGGAAGAAATATGAAAGTTAATTTCCTCAAAAACTCCCGGTATTCAAATCGTCGCAATGCACCTCGTTATCTGAAAGTGCTGTCAATGCTGCAAAGCTCGTCATGCATTGTTTCCATGAGACACCAGCAGCTACAACAGCAGCAAAGGCGCCTAGAGGCTCCAGTTTTAGCCCAGACCCGAACCTGGGTCACCACGGCAACGTCCGAAATGCCCCAGCTGCGTTACTACGCGCCATCACGGTCCAGATTCCGTTGAAATTTAAACTTCTACCAAATGCTCCAAAGCATCGGCGTATAAGACGGCGGGGCATCTTGGGCACGGCGAGCATGCAAATACGCCTAAATGGAATGCACGCTCGCTAGGAAAACAACGAACACATCTAGTCATGGTATATCGGTACTGCCCCCCCCCCCCCCCCCACCCCACCGGTGCTGCCAAAGTCACGCGGCAATAAATACACCCATGACCACTCTGCTAACCGCCTCCACTGTGTCTGGCTTTCCGCGCCCCACGGCTACAGTACGCGGCTAATCCGCCATAACTGCACAGGCACAGCTGATTCAGCGGTGTTCACCATCGTCACAAGGACAGGGTAAGTATACATGACGGTTGACAGCCAATTAAGGCAGGTGGACCCCACGAAAGTTTTTGTGTGGTTTTCCCCTCCCTCAGGGGCGATGTTAATGACGACAGGATCGTTTACACCTACCGCACCAGGGAACTACGCCTGGATTGGCAGGTTGATGGCTATCAAAATTCGGCACAAAAACCTAATGGGAGACCAGTGGTTTCTTTCTTAACTACCGTGGAAGCGATGTGTTAACACGATATATGCCTGTAATGACTGCGTAACGATGCGCAGGTGTTAAAAAACTTGCGGCGACTGGTCAGAAGTACACTGTTAGAAATGTACCTGCGACTGCCACGTTCCACAACAGCACAGTGAATGTCCATCATACAACACAGACTCGCGTGGCAGCGCATGACTTTGCAAGCCAACCCCTTGAATGTCACGTGGTCTCGGAGTTTGCCCGGCTTGCTGGGCGGGGCTCTTGGCCCATGGCATAATACGTGAGGGAGTTGCTACGACGAAATCATTAGGTACCTACAGAATGCTAATCGATACAAATTTGATATGATGTGTGAATAGTGATGTGTTTACTGTTTAGAAACTTAGTGTACTCACAATCAATAGAAACTTTCGTAATTTCTAGGGCAGATTATTTCATTTTTGAACATGCGTTGGGGGATCAAAGGGGCATTGGCTGGGGGGGGGGGGGGGGGGGTGGGATTAACGCTCAGGTCGGCATGGGGGATAAAGTGATTCCCGTGCGTCCGGGGTATTCAACTGTATAAGGCCCCTCACTTCTCAGCTCATTTTTTCCCTGACAGCCCACGGAGACCGCTGAACATTCGTCAGGACTCGGCCATCCCAGTGGTTACCAGACGTAAAACTAAGAGCCTTGACACGTTACTACACGCGGAGTTACCAGATCATGCGGGTGCTGGATGCCTGTGGTGCGTCTACTAGCCTGTAACGGCCATGGCGCTCCCAAAGCATGTCGCAACATGTATATTCTTAAATGACTGCTCGAGTGGTTGACACCTCTCGCACCTACTGCTTCCAAACTAGAGTCTCACGGAGAGAAAACAGCTCATTGGTTTTGGCAAGGTCTTGCAATTGGCCATTAGTTTGACGTTGTTAGGTCAGGAACTGGCCCCATCATGCCAGGTCAAACGCATTTTTTCCCGAAAATCGCACTATTTCAGCTCTATTTACCAATATGTCTGGAGCCATGCTATGCTGCGACATGAAACTTACACAGATGTGTTCATTGTCTAATTTTGGGCACATTACCAGGCCACTCTGTGTGTTTTAGCGTGTTTATTGGATGAAGGGCCCCGTTAACATTTCAGCGTCGGCCCACCCCTCACGATCGGCGGATTCGTCGGCTGCCGCCCGCCGCCCGCGCCGGCCGTAGAACGCCGTGCAGTGCTCCTAAAAGCCATCGGTACTCGGAAACAGAAAAATATAGAACTTGCCATGAAAGCCCCGTAGACTACCGAAAATTAAGGCGCGATTTCACGACAAGCTAGAGAGATATCCTCAAAAAATCTAGGCGGTATCGAAATGTTCGTGGATGTGTAATGGATGGGAGAGTGGTGGATGGGAGGGTAGAGAATGGGAGGGTAGTGGATGTGGCGCATCAACCCTCTCATCGGGGGAAGAGGTAAGCCCGCTGTCATGGGAGGCAATAAAAAAAGCTTCGTGAAAGCGGGTGTGGTCACCGACAATAATTTCCCTCCAACTTCCACGCGGGTCGGGAATTAGGCAACCCAAGAACTCCAAAACCAGTCTCGAAGCACCTCAGAGAGAACCTCTACGTCACACTTTCACGCAAGGCCAGCCGGCCTGCCTCCTACCTCTCCGTGGCGTCCCCGAGATTTAGGCAGATATGCTCCTTCTTGCTCAGAGGGTGGCCGGATCGGGACAGGCTGCGAGGGGGCCCAGCGGAACTGTCCTCCATGCTGCCTGCTCCGAGCAGGCGGAACACCGCGCAGCCCGCTGCAGCGTGCACGACCCTACTCGCGGCACGCACCACGACAACGCACTTCCGTCCCGCCTCGGCTTCGCCACCGACTAGCGGCGGAAACGCTCGCCACCCGAGAACAGTTTCACTCTCGCCCCGTTGTCCCATCTGTTCCGAAAGGAAAGCGACAGTGGGCCGCGCGGCGTGTGGCATCATCTGGCTCGCGCTCCGGGTCGCCGTGGCGCTGTGCGAAGCCGGACATGGCGGGCGTGGCGCGCCGCAGTTGTGTCACGCACGGTGACGGTTCGGCACGGCTCGGCGGACGCTGCGCTCGGTCGGTGACGTAACACCGGACGGGCCATTTCTCCGACGTCCGGCGGCTGCTGCCGCCCGGCTAGCACCCGGCTAGCGCCCGCGACGGCGGGGAACGGCAGGACAACGGCGTAGACAACCGACGTCCGGCGGCTACCGGCGCCCGGCTAGCACCCGGCTAGCGCCCGCGACGGCGGGGAACGGCAGGACAACGGCGTAGACAACCGACGTCCGGCGGCCGCCGGCGCCCGGCAAGCGCCCGCGACGGCGGCAGACGGCAGGACAGCGGCGTAGACAACCGCCGGCTTGGTTACGAAACTAACGGGGGCCGGAGGTGCAGACGATGGACAGGGGTAGCTGTTTGACGGGCCCAGGACAGCGAGACAACGGAGCAGACAGCTGTCGACATGCGCACGCAACTGACGCGTGTCGCAGGCACAGACAGCAAGAGCAGGCAGCTGTTTGGGTGGGACAAACAACTGACACGGAAAACAGGCACGCAAGACTATGATGCATAGTCTAGCGTAGCACAGACAGCTGTGCAGCTGGGGCACACAGCTAGCACAGACAGCAGTGAAAAGAATTCCAACTAAAATGCACAACTGGGTCGGACAGCAGATACAGACAACAGATCACACGACTGTTCGGGTGCGACGCGCCACCGATGAGAGCAGGGTTTACCACCGACGAGACAGCTGGTAAACGCGACTGACGCAGAAACAAACACAAATGACAGGACAGACAACTGTCCGCTTTGTATACGCCACTTCCACGGGCAGCAAAGCAGACAGCAAAACATGCAGCTGTCCAACCCAAGAGCATAACCGGAAAACAGACAGGAGAGCAAACCGTGGCCGGCAACAGATGACAGCAGATAATTGAGTGTTTATGTGTGTGTGTTGCACCCTGGATCAGCTGCCCCCTCCCCCTCCCCCTCCCTTCGAGATGAGAAATCACGGTCGGGGTCGATAACCTCACAGCTAGAGCCTACGAGGCCAGAACGCAGCACGCTATTCTGGTTCTGGGCGCGTGTTTCCGTCATCAGAGCCAAAACAGCGGCGTCATCTCCAGCCGACCTTCCGATAGTATCTGCTCGTGTCGACATCTGGGCCAAGCGACAGGTGGTGTCTCATCGGTAAGCGTTGCCACCGCGGGAGAGACGAGTGCACGATGGGGAACAGCTATGGAGGGAAAGAGAAGTGAACGGAGATGACGGTGGAGCGGTCCCGGCTTGGTGGGCAGGGAGCAAGTGGTGAGGACTAGAGAGGCCGAGATGGTAAAAGGGGTGATGGAATGGCACAGGAATGAAGCGAACTGTGAAGGCGAAAGGGTGAAAAAGTGGGAAGAGAAGGAGGGAGGCAGAAAGAGAGAGAGAGAGAGAGGGCGGGGTAGGAGAATGGGGAACAAAGTAGAAAAGAGTTCGGAAAACACCTGCTGCGGAGGTCTTTTCTCCCCTCGCGCGTGAGCTGATGTCCCTGCCGCTGCGTGCCACCGACCGAGCGACTTAGGTCACGCCTCTCTGGCCATCCTGTCAGCGGGCACCGAGCGCCGCGCCGCCCTCGCCGTCCGTCCTCGCATGGGTGGGCTGCTGACAGGACAGGAACAGCTCGCGGGGGAGGAGGGACCTCGCCCCAGCTCGGCTGCGACGGGTGAAGCCTGACCGACGTTCGGCACAATTAACCTCGACATTTTTGGGCTCGGCACACGGGCTTTTCCGGAGATGGGGATCACGCTTGAATGCGTCGGGAGCAGCAGGAGCCTCTGCGAGCTATCGCGGCGTCTTTCGCTGGGAGGGGTAGAGGTTAGGGTTGTCCCTGCAGGCTAACGTAGGGTACCCATGAAAAGAAAAGACGATGAGCTACAGACAGAAAACGAGGCAGTTGAAATTGAAACGTTGCGCCTACAACGGGGATATTCACGCATTTCGGCTCACCCACCCATATTACGCCTATGACGTATCACCACGTGTGTGCACACCTCATCGGCGTAGCGCTCGGTCAGTACAAACTCTGCCTCCGAGAGGCTAAGATTGCAGCACGCAGCCTCGTGAGCTGCGCCGGCTGCTCACGCAATGCACCGCAATGTATGGAGCGGTCGTGTCCTGAGGCCAGCGCGGCCGCTGCGCCGCTAGGTCCGTGTTTTGCCGGCGCGCAGGCCGCCGCAGCGGCGCCCGCGCGCCACCGCCGACCGCGACCGCTGGTCGGCAGCGGGTCGCGGCGGCATCGGCGGCGCCGGTCACGGCAGGCGCGCCGGCGGCCGCCGGCCGTGTCACCGGTGACCGCCGGCGGCGGACGCAGGTGGCGCGTGCAGACCGCGGCTGCCGGCGCAGGCGGCGGCTAGCGGGAGCGCGGCGGTGGACAACGGTTCGCGCGATGAGCGCCGTCCGCCCGCGGCGACCTCCCGGCTGCGGGCGTCGCTCGCCAGGGGTGGGACGGAGCGCGGGGAGGGGCGAAATCGCGGGGCCGTGTTCAGGAGAGAACGGCTGGGCTCTTGCCGCTCCCCAACATACAGTTGGGTGCCCCAATTGACCCAGCGCCGTGCCAGCCTGGGGCAGCATGCTCACATGCTCATTAAATGTTTCAGGAAGTGCAATAACAATTCAAGTGAGTCCCGCCGGCTACTTTTGCTAACTACATCCCCACTAGAAAGTGCTGAGGAAAGACACATTGGCGAGAAAGAGCAGCTTGCAAGGGAAAGGGCTAAAAATTATGCTAATTGTAACGGACAAGAGCTGAAAAGGAGAGCTGGAATGGACGCTGCCGGGCGGGCCGACAAACCGCGACGCTCCCTGCTTTCCCAGCCGAACAGAACGGTCTGGAGTCCGGTCCGACCCGGTAACTGCCTCCCCGTGGTACGCTGAACGAGGAGAGAATGGGCAACAGCCGCACCTGCGGGCGCCAGCTCCTATCGTGCGCATCTCTGGACCGACAGCTGAGGCAACGAATTCGTCGTCTGAAAGCAGATAATATGAGGGGAACGCTCACCGGATGAGACTTCAGTGAATCGGTACAAATGTCAGCTGGGCTGGTTGGCCAGATTCGATCCTCGACGAGCTATTTCCATGCGTGAGGTCTTTGTTTCTCGCTTTGTGGTGTTTGTGCAGGACAGTGCCCCACCTGAGTCTGCGTCTTTTTGGCTCGGCTTTCGAGGGCAGTGTCGTGTCTTGCCCGCACGCCCTGGAGGCATACGGCATGCATAGCCTGGTGCCTGTGAGCTGTGTGTGCAGCGGTCTGTGGCAGGAATAGCACACTATCGCCTTTGGCTGACTCTCACCGGCGCCACCGGCGGCCAGAAATTGTCTTCACCGGAAGCCCGTCCGTTACATGCATGAAGGCCTTTGCTCACGCTCGGGTAGAGAAATCAAACGAATTAGTTCATCGCCGGGTGGTTGACATTTTGTGTCTGTCACAATGGTTACGGTCATCCTATGCCTTTCGCCAAACCACCAAGAAGGCCAAAGAACGTAGCGATTAGGGTGATATCGGCAATCCACATATACTGGAATCTCCTTGTGAGAGTGATTGCCCTTGCCCCACGCTTCAAAGAAGTGGCTGAAATTGTTCGAAAGTTGGGAAGTACCACGCCACGATCTCCGCTATGTCGGTTTGTTTACCAAATAGCTGACCTAGGGCTACCCTGGTGTGAAATGGAACCAGAACAACATGCTGTTGAGGAATGTAACTACTGGCCATGGCATGCAAAATAAGTGCTCATGTGCGTGATAGCTACGTGACGTAATCACCTCGCGTTCCATTCAACCTGTTATATTATGCGTACCTTATGCTCGAGCTCACTGGCTTAAATCATTAAATACCTCTGGCAGCATGAATAGATAACTAAGCCTCCCAAGGGAAGATCATTACGAATCCTGTGCAACTCATTCGACTGATCTGACATGACCGTGGTTCGTGTTCGAGGGATCCTCGTTCCGTAACCGGAGGCGTCCACTGAACACAATCTTCGTTAAATGCGCGGAGTGTCCGCGAACAGACTGCTCTTCCCAACGCCCCATGAGTTCGCCGGCATGCGCGGTTCACCGCGGCATTTCGGGTCTCTGGAGTGCCCAGCGCCGGGCGAGTTTGGTCACGGCCCGCGGTGGCCGCGGGCGAGCTGGGAGGACAGGGAGGACTGGGAGGACCGGGAGGACAACCTGCCACTTACTACGTCGGCGCAACCGCTCGCTCTTCGCCGCGCCACGCCCAGTTCATGCGCGGTCACATTCCAGACCGCTTTCGTGTCATTCCAGCCTGCCCCGCACGCAGCGGGCCTAGAAAAAACATCGGACATAACGAAGTTCGAAGGACGAGGGCAGGCGAAGGACATCTCCCTTTCTCAGAGGAACTGGCACATGTTGCTCGCGCGGCGCGCGCCCGTCGCAACGGAAGCTGCGCGCCTGACCCGTACGGGACCGGGACTCCCGTTACCCGCATACCCACATGGTTTTGCGGAGCCCCGCTATGTGACTGCGTGAGCGCACACAGAGAACTCCAGTCCGAAGGGCGGACGGCCGAATCCGGCCTCCGCAATACTTAATGTACGCGGCAACAGTGCAAATTTCCTGCATAGCATCATTACATTCGGCACTTTCTCCTGACGTATGTGGAGACTTGCTTCGCCAGCCATTTGCCCTTGACGCTCCAGTATTTCTATAAATTGGGTTCAGTCTATGCCGGATAAGCCAGTACACCCAAGAGCACCGGCATCGCCGAAGTATTCACAACAATGCGTTACTAGTGTATGCTACGTGCAGGTGTGCTGCACACAGTTGCTGTGTGCTGCGCAGCTGCAAGCGTACAGTGTATGCTGCGCCTTTGAGCTCTAGCACGAATACAACCAGGCTAATCCACCTGAGTGTGTCATTGCATAAATCACGTCATTCACGAGGCTGAAAGCTGTTTTGGTATGCACAATCCATTAAATAAAGTAATGATATACCGAATCAACTTGCAAGCAAAGTATATGGCAAGTGGTTTTGTGTAGCTTTGACCCAGTGGTGGCACCCGATAATCTAATTCGATGTCCAGGCAGCAGGCATAGCAACCACTATCTGGAACGCACACAACGGCAGCATGTCACCCAAAACAACCGCATAAAAACGTCACGCCATGAGAACCACCATCTGGGCATCTCTGGCAAGACGTGCACCACCCATCCAGACGTCATGACAACCAAGCCACGTGCGGAGCACCCCAATAGAGGGCGCTCCGCAGCTCTTGACGTCCCCCGCCACACTCCTTCCGCATGCCTCGCTCCCGCCGCGGCCCAGTCCGGAGCGGCCGAGCCAGAGCGCCGCATCCGTCGTCGGGAGAAACCCGCCGACCGGCCCACATCCGACCGAAGCCAGCGCCATACCCGACCGAAGCCAGAGTCGCCGGAGCGGGCGCGGCCTGCCGACCGGCGGCGCGGCTTGCACTCGCTGGATGTGCACCTGGAAAGCGCCCGAGGCGGTGCGGCGACGCGAGACCGACAGCCGCGCCTGGGTAACAACCGCGAGGATCCGGTCGCAGCCGGTCCTGATCATCGTGGTTGACGGCCGGGGCTCTGGCAAGTGACATACCTGAAGTGAATCGCTTGAACCATGAGGTAGCAAGCGTCGTTGCACACCCTTCGCAAGCACCGGGATCCGATGGATATGACGTCGCCAGGCCGTCAAGTTGCCGTTCGTGTTGCCGATTAAATGGTGATCGCTGCTCACCCCTCAATGTTCAGTGTTTGATCAGCTTTGTGTGGTCATCATGTGGTGTCTTTTACAGCGCGATCGCGTGTTTGTGACAAAAGGCATATTTTACAACGCGCGTTTCAGTTCTCCACCGAAGTAAGTTCTGTTCAGTCCTTGAAAATTTGGTTCCTCTCAAACTTCATAGACACTGAAGGGTCATCAATTTATGCCTCTCGTCACCATTTATGCTGTTGCCATTTGCCTTCATCTTCATGTTCAAATATGATGTGCTGCACACGACAAGCTTCTTGTCAACCGACAGCCAATCAGACTGCATCAGTGCACTGTGTAAATACACACGTCGCAGTACCTGTAAAAGAACACGCCCAGCAACAAAATATTCCCGCCTCGAAGTAACTGCTCATCAGTTCATGCATCCAATCTGCCCGAAAGCTGTCTCGTGCGCTGCTCAGTGTCGGGCGTAGGGGATGTCAATCCAGGGACCCCGAAATCAGGCCCGATCTCCATTTTTCCAATCCAATTTTTCCAATCCATTTTTCCAATGATCCCGATGTTTTAGAAAAAAAAACAGCATTCTGTTAGGTTTGTGTTTGAAAAGCACGTCATCCTCATCATGATCGTGAGAAATGCCTGTCAATGTTAAAAACACCGTGTAGAACGGTTGCCCAGGGTACAATGCATTGGGCAGTGGACAATCACACTTATCGTTAGGATGGCCTGTTGCTTATGTTTACTCGAAAAGCTGTGACTGGAGACGAACCTAAGCGCCGCTGAAGTAGGAGACTTCGCCTCGAGCAACGTAAAACCAACTGACCATCACCACTTGGAGAGAGGTTGTTGGCATGCTCCTCGAACGTAATGAGCTAGTCAAAGAGCAAAGTTGTAACCGCTTTAATAGCTGTCCAAACCGATCTTACCCGGCTCGTGATTTGCGTACTCGGGTTGGCCAATGTAACGGCCAACCTGATGAGCCAATTGGGAATCGGAGGGGATTGATAACATCAAATAGCATCTCCTTAGCCTGTGACCTGCGTCACGGGATGCCACAGCGTTACACTCGGCACACACACATGTTGGTAAGAATAATGAGTTGTATTTAAATGGCTCAAATATGCGTATGCGGATGAGTTGTTCATGGACATGACTTTTGTGTTCCAAACAAGAAAATGAGGGTGAATCCTTGGCAAGACAGATATGGGGAATCTTCATAGCTGGTGTCAGAATGTACAAGCTATTCAAAATGGTAGTACTAGGTGTTTTGATTCGTGATGAGTTATCAACAAAACGATGCGCAAATGTATTCATTTGCGGTCAACTCCTATTCCCAGTGTGACCTAGAACATCGCCCAACCTATTTGCCGTATCTGATGATAAAGTGTAGCACACAGGTTCAGCTGTTTCCAACTTGGTTGTTTGTCTTCGTTCTCTTCATTCTGTTAACAATACGTCCAGTTTTGCACGGCTATCAGTTCACTGAGACACACCGCATAAATAGTTTTGACCTATTGCGGGCGCATTTCGGGATCCTGGGATTGACAAGAGTAACTGCACTGGCATCCCTGTCGGCCACCCGCGTGGGTCATGCAGCACGCTGACGCCTCTATAGTTGCCCGTCACTGTCACGTGACGCCGCACCCCTCCCCCTCCCCCTCCCACCGCGCGGCGGGACGCGGGGTCCGGGACATGCAGCAGTCTCCCGACGCCGGATACTCGTTGGCAAAAAAAAAACTTAGCATCTCCTTACCCTGTGACTTGAACTCGTAAACCCGTAAACAAAACCCGCGATTCGTAATTTGGGATGGGCCCGTTTGGCTGTCATGTGGCCTGTTTTCCCTGCTGAAGCCCGGTCTGTACCTGGCAGGGGCCGAAATAAGCTGAAGGGCTGTGCTCTAGATGACCTAAGCGACGTGGTTGCAATGCATTCATACATTCACCAGTCCACGTCTTGCAGCCGCGACTACTGATGCTCGGAGAACATCCTGTTGCTAAACATAGCTCCGCAAGATACGACTATATAACGACCGTTCCTTATTAGCGTGATATGCAGTAGTTCAATTTAATCCAGGAGCGGGCGGCGTCACCCAGTAACAACGGCTTCTGGAGCGTCTGGTCTGCTGACCAACCGCTGGTGGCTCGTGTCCACTGACCCGTGGACACCGGCATGCGGCTGGACCAGTACGAACCGACCGGCTGGGCCAGCGCGAGCCGACCGGCTGGGCCAGTACGAGCCGACCGGCATACGGCTGAGCCAGTGCGAACCGACGGAGAGGGTATGAGTGTATGGATGAATTGGTGAGTGGAAGAATAGATACATAAACGAATGGACCAATGAGCAAGTGGAAGAGTAGACGAATGGAAGAATGGGCGACTGGAAGAATGGAAGACTGAAGGAATGGACGACTGGAAGAATGTGCGAATGTATGAATAGGCGAACGTATTAATGGACGAACGGACGGACGATTGAAGAAGGGGCGGACGGACGATTGAAGAAGCAACGGACGGACGGACGGACGGGTGGATCGATCCTGCTGAGAGGACTGGAATGGCTTGAGCGCCTGGATAACGACAGGACACCAACGACGGTCCGATCAGGGCGGACCGGAACCACGGTCGTAATAACATAGGCTTGAGCGGGCGAAGGCCGTGCGAGTGCGAACAAACAATGGGGCGATGAGTCGACGAACGTCCTCATGCGAAAGGACAATATGACCGGTGGAGGGACAAAAGATCCATGGGGGAGTGCGCGAGCACGGGCGGATGGGAAACCAAGCATGGCTGTGCTGTTTGTGAGAGAACACAGTGTCTTTTGAAGAGAGGAAACCCGAGCGGCCATGTAACGGGCATTTACTTTTTTATGGACAGCTGGCCAAGCGTTCATGTCAGCAAGAATGCGCCATGATGTCGACGATAAGTGCATTTCGGGGCAGGCATATGCCCGAACAAAGACACCGCAGTGCCGAACTTTTCAGAGATTAGAAGGTAATGTGTATGTACTAAACACACGTGATCAGGCAATGACTGAACAATCCCTACAGAGGCTGTAAAGGCTGGCATAACAGAATCAGGCCTAACCAACACGTTTTCCAATATGTTTTTTTTCCTAAAACGAGGAAAACCACGATTCCAAAAGGTTTGTCGCCATCCATTACGAGCGCGAGACAATAAAGCTCTGCACTTTTCACCCTTTTGCTGAGGTGACACACCATCTTGGAGTACGCCATTGGTGCACTTGTCTACCACAGGGCCATGTTAAAGCCAAGGCTTTTCCGATTATTGCGGTGTAAATACTGAGCCCAACCAAAACACAGGTAACGTATTACTCACTCCGTCTTGGCAGACATTTGTAGGTCATGAAGCGATCCCAGGGGTGGGTCTAGGACCCCATGGAGCTGTATGATTATAGGATCCCGGCATCGCATACACGGACCGGATTCAAGGACCGGATCCAAGGACCGGATCCAAGGACCGGATCCAAGGACCGGATCCAAGGATCGGATCCAGAGATCGGATCCAGGGATCCTGTTTGGGGCTCCAGGCACGTGCTATATTGGCCAGAAAGATATGCCGCGATGCACGCACTAGCCTAAACACGATTTATGGGAGAGCTGAATACGTTGTAACCGTGGGACGTTGCGATTTCAGTGGGCGGGAGGCCTCCAGCGGGGCCTGTAGGGCAGTGGTGCTGAACGCCATGGGACCAGCCGGTGATGGAGTGAAAGGGGAAACGGGGTACCGTGGTCGAGTGAAAGGGAAAAAGACAAGTTCTGCGCGATAGATTTCCGCCTTCCGCATACATTTACCAGCTGATTGCGTCCGCACAGGGAACGGTTTGCACGCTGCCTGGATTGACGCGTTCCTAACGGCGCGGGAAGGCACAACGGTGCGGACAGCGCGAGACGACAGCGATCGTATGAGACATGGCGTCACAGACGCTGGTCAGCTTTGGCCGGCGGTAGGGCAGCGGCCTGGAACGAGATATATGTCCGGGAGCAGGGACTCAGATCTTGTAGTCCCGCACTTGTGACGTGTGGGGCGGAGTTCGTGACTCCCACTCAGGACTCAGCCTCGGCGTACGGCGGCCCGCACTTGGAACGTGGGACGTGCGACTGTCACTTGTAAATGTGATTTAAAACCGCTGGTCGTTGGCGTGGGTCGTGATTCGTGACCCATGGTAAGCGGCTTGTGATTCGTGACTCAATAAGAATGATTCGTTAGTTGTACCGTGCGATTGGTGACTCGTGATTCGTGACTCATGGAGAATGATTCGCTAGTTGTGCCTTGCGATTGGTGGCTCGTGATTCGTTATTCACTACCGAGAGCACGACGGTTTGAGCCGTGTCCCTTCGTCAGCCGTGGGCGAGGCTTCAGTCGGCTCCGGATCTGCAGTCGGCCACACCGCGGGTCGTGTGCGGGAACGCTGCCCCTGGAACACTGCCGCCCATTGCCCACGCTGCCCCTGGGACACTGCTGCCCATTGCCCACGCTGCCCCTGGGACACTGCTGCCCGCTGCCCACGCTGCTCCTGGGACGCTTTCGCCCACGCTGCTCCTGGGACGCTGCTTCCCACTGCCCACGCTGCCCCTGGGACGCTGCTGCCCGCTGCCCGCTGCCCACGCTGCCCCGGGCCCGGGACGGACAGGAGCTCCGGTCCACCGGGCGGGCGGGGCTGGAGTCGGGCGGGGCCAGCAGGAACTCCGGTCGGTCACGCCGGGGGAGAGAGCCCAGCCCCTCCCGGTGAAGATCCATGGTCCGCTGTGCCTGCTCCCTCCCCTCCCCGCGCGGAGGGCTGCCGCCTCCGGATCGGGCCGCGCAGCGACCATCTAGCTCTGCAGCTGGCTGACATCCGTTCCCAGGCGCATCTCAGTGGGCCAGTGGGCGGGCAGGGAGCCGCGCGGCGTCGGCAGCGGCGGCGGTCGAGCCGGCCGAGGCGCGCCGATCCCACCCCGCCGCCAGCTCGCGTTTCGCGAAAGTGAATCGGCGAAGGGGAACGAGCAGCCTGCGAGGCATGTCATCTACCGGCCGGTACGCTTCCTGTATATCGGTGATCAGGCTTCAGAGTTGACGCATTATTCTCATTGTCGGAGGTCATGGGCTAGAAGCATATGACAAATTGTCCGCGGATTGTTTATGGGGCTTGGGAGAGCTTCCTGTGTTCAGGCAAGACACCTGGCATTAGGCAAAACCAAGAGGCGTTGTTGTCTCGACAATCTCCAGTCTGATATCATTATATGTAAATGAAAACCACCAGTTCTGAATGTCATGTATGTTCCCACGAGCTCCATCCAGCCCTGATCTGCGTCGTCAGCACAATGCTACCTGCTCATTTCGCATTCAGGTGAGGGACCGAGGGTCATACAAACACCGCGCACCTCGTAAAGTCGGCCAGTGGGTGGCCTGCCAGACCCCACGAACAGCTGCATCACTCCCGCGCTTGCCGACCCTTGTACGGTTGTAGGACATATCCACGACCACTTCCCGCAAGGGAGAAAGCTTCCAGAGCGTGGCGTCGAACGCAGCGCGAGTGTGACGCATCCATCTCAGCCCGCGCCTGGCGCTCGAGCGGCCTCGGCCGGCTGCCTGGCAGGCGCGCTGGGAGTGGGGCGGAATTCGTCCCGGGCCGGCGGGCCAGCGAACCTGCGGACCGTGGTTCTCTGTGCCGAGCACGACGCGAGAGGCACGCCTGCATGTCCCGGAATGCCAAGCGGAAACGGCGGTGGACGGAGGGCCCGCTACTGTCCGCTTGCCCCGAGCCGCTGGTGATACCGCGGCGTGGGGCCCGTGGGCCCACTCTGAGTGCGGGTGTGTCAGAGATGCCCACCACGGCATCTAGGTGTGCTTGGTATATGGGTCCTGGCAGTTAGGTATCCCGGTGGTCGGTGAGTCGTGTGAATAATCTTTCTCGCTAATGCATGGACCAACTTACTTAAGATCTCCATGTGCCTCTATTCTGTCATCACTGCCCTTCTTCTTCAGCCGTCCTGCACAGCGATTGCTTAATTAACCGACGATGACTGGTCCCACACTTGACAGTTCCCAACACTTACCGCTACCCAAAACATTCTGTCTACCGGTGCGAGCAAGTCAAGTCAACAAGCAAGCATAGCAAACAGCTAAGCCAGGACACGTCGCACGCCCGATCCAAAACGCTGCGACGGCCAGGCGAAGGTCGGCCGAGCGTGAAAATGTGGAGCTCGCAGCACCGGCATAAGGGCCACAGCGAGGTCAGCGGCCGCCCCGTCACTGCCAGCCACCGCTTTCTTTTCTGGTCGCGAGTCTCGTGAGTTCCGGACGGGGAATTTCATCTCTCACGCGCGATGGCCCGTGAAGGGCCGGCGCCGGCGCCCGGTCCGTTGGCTCGCCTCCTTGCCGTGGCACACTTTGGCGGGCGACGTCGCCGTAATGAGGAGGGACTGTGGTCGCGTGACGCTGATGCTGGCGAGCGGACGTGTTACGTTGTCGCGCGTGCGCAGGTGTTGTAGGGGTGGGGGTGCCGATAGCTGGCCAGGTTATGAACGGTATAAACATCATCACAAATAAAACACCTCACATCTTCCTCACATCTCACTTCCTCACAAACAAAGTCACCTCACATCTTCCTCACGTCTCACTTCCTCACAAACATATTCCGCATAATCACAAAACAAGTTAAGAGATACACTGGCTTATGGTCGTCCTCAAATGCCTTTGACTCTGTAAGTGTGCCGCATTATTATGTAAGAAACATTAAAAGAACTTATCTGTGTAAAATTTCAACACTTATGAGCAAAGTTTACCACCGTTACACAACTTCTGAGTAAGCGCACTGACATGTTTGTTTGCATGTGCGTCTCGCAAGTGTCCTGTTTGTCACCAGGAGGACTATTACATCAAATTAGGTCTCGCTTTCCACATCACCGCTGTGAATGGTTATTACGAATAGCACGCCGCGTCCGGTCGCATTCTCTTGCCCTGCCCTGCCTGGGGCGAGCTTCGCACGTGTCGCGTCCGCCCCGTCACCGGCAGCTCGTGAGAACGGTCGGCTTGCGGACGAGTCCGCGACGGAAGGCGCACGGAAGTAGGGCGGCGGGCAGTCCACAGGAGTTGGCGATCAACATCATCGCCCATTAACGGAAGTGCCGATGAACAGAAGCGCGACCAGGTCTCCGTGTAGATCGCAAAGGAGAGCTATTGCGGAACAAGGCCGCCATTCTGTTCCTCGCCACACAACCTGATGGTCCACTGGGCCGGCAGACTGCTACCCGACGATCGAACGGAGAGGTTCGATAGACTTCCTGCCACAGTGACCGGCTCAGGAGGTGTCGCCAAGCTCTTCGGCGTTTCCAAGCTCCCAAGCGGAACTGGCAGAGCTATGGTCGCGCGTTGTGTGCAAAGCCGAGAGGTCTCGGGCAAGTCATGGAAATGAGCTTCAATACCACTTCCAGCAATATTGGACAAACGCTTGCAGCATGCTCGCTTCTGTAGCAGAAGCTTGGACAACAGCTCATTCAACACGTTTGCTATCATGATGTCATGATGTCCTGGATGAAGGTCCCCCGTTGAGAATCTCGTTTCTCCAAACAGGTGATATCAGCCGTACCAGGTGGATGGGACGCATGATCTGTGTCATCAAGGTCCTCTTGTTTCTGGATCAGTTTTCCTGAGCATCAGCGGATTGGGGGCACTCAGACGCATGGTCACCTTCATCGTTGCTCTCTACGTCCGGGTATGGTTCTGAGCGCAATTGTTGGTTAGGGCTTCCGTGAACCTTTCGTTGAATCTGATCTTCGTAAATTTGATCAGCCACCCTGGTCCTGGCATCTGGATGGCAATCTACCATGATTCTACCTATCGCCTTTGTTACCTCAACACAGAACCGGTTGGTCTTTGACGAAGACGTCCCTTGTGGGTGAAGAGGAAGACGGCCGCGACGCTCCAGGAGCTTGGGTCGTGGAGTTCGACTCAGCGAACGCAGGCGGGTCTCGCGATAGGGAAGGTCCTCGCCTAGGAGACCATCACGGCCTTCATCGCGGCAAAGTCGATGGTCCTGAACGGTCTGAAGGGCTATGGTATCGACACATACTTCATGTCGCCGACGTTACTGGTTAGAAGACAGCGGCTAGCTTCACGGGCGCCAACAAAGCTCTGCGCACGATTGCGGTGGTGCACGACTTCGCTGAGGGAAGGGCGGCTCTATGCACACGTGAAAATGATGCAAGTGATGGGTGGAAGGCAAAATATGCAAGCTGCGGGCTGTCGAAGCACCGTTGCCAGTACACCGGGGCCACAAGCAGGAGATGAGCGATCATGTCCACCGTAGTCATGCCTCTGCCGACATGGCCAATGACCGTCACTTGAGACGTGCAATGTAGGCTGTGTTTGGATCCAGTGTACCAGTGTGAGTATTGATACGCATATTTGAGACATATTGTGTTCATGGTTTAAAAATCCGGGTCATAAAATGCATCTTTAAAGACTTTGGCCTAAGCAATTGGTCGAATCCATCACAAATTACATTTTCATGGATACTAGAGTGCTGGAGTCAGAAAGATATCTTTACTCTACTTGGTTTGGTTTGAAGTGCAGAAAATCTTGCGAATGGAAATAAAATATGACGAGCCGGCTTTAACCTGCTCGGTACAAACCAATAAGCCCCCACGACAAAGGTGAAGACCACATTTTACGAATGATTTCGTTCCGTCCATGAATCGTTCCGTCCACTATTACAAAGGCTTTTGAAAATGGGGAATATGTGTTAGGTTTGTATTTAGATCTGAAAAAAGCCTTTGGCACTGTAAACATTAGCCTTCTTCTACGTAAACTTACTAAATATGGTATTCGACGAAAATCTCATGAAATCATTTCTTCATATTTGTCTGGCAGAACTCAATGTGTAAAAATCAGGAATGATCTATCAACAATCAAAAACGTAACAATGGGGGTACCCCAAGGATCCATTCTCGGCCCAATCCTCTTTTTAATGTACATAAATGACCTACCTAAATTAAGCAGTAACATGATTTGTCTGTCTTATGCTGATGATACTGCGATTGTTTTCAAAAATAAAAGTGTTGTCGAACTTGAAAACAATGTCAGTACGCTTTTGCTTCTAATGACTTCTTGGTTTGCTGCTAATTTTCTCTCCCTGAGCGTATCAAAAACATTCACACAGCATTACACAACCCTTTCTTCGCATTTCCGACTAAATGTGCAAATTAATAATTCACCTATTGAAGAGAAAAAAGAAATTAAATACCTTGGTGTAATCATTGACAAATCTCTTAAGTTTGCAAGCCACACTAATTTTGTTGCAAGCATAGTAAGTAGAAATATTGGAATAATAAGTAGTTTTAGGTACTTTATTGATAAAACAACGTCACACCTACTCTATAACACTTTGATTCTTCCTTACCTAAATTACTGCTGCTTGGTTTGGCGCATAAATTATGCTTCTCAACTAGATCGATTGGTAATTTTGCAAAAAAGGGCTGTGCGTCTTATAGAAAATGTGTATCCTCCGCAAAGCTCAGAGCCAATCTTTAAACGATACAAAATTTTGAAACTATAGGATATTGCTAAATCTCAAATGTTAATTGTGATGCACAAATTTTTAACTTCACAGCTCCCTGCATCATTAGATTTAATTTACAATCTCTACGAATCCAATGACATGGATATGAGGCGAGTAAAACATTTAGAACAACCTTTCTCTTATCGTAATTATAGACTATTTACAGCATCCTGCCTTGGCCCTAAGCTGTGGAACGACATTATGGTTCCATATTTTCCAAGAATAGCTGATATCCCTGTATCGAAAACTATCGTTAAGAACATCATCCGCAAGCATTTCGTGAACACATATGAACGTAACAAACATATTTGAAGACATTGCCATCCTTGTGCTGTACATATCCAACGCACTTCATATTTGACCTCCTTCATGTTTCATAATCAATTTCTGATATAAAGTCATGCACATATACCCAAATTAATGGCGCTGGCTCCGGGAGTTCTCCCAGCAACAAGCTCTGCTTAGCTGGGTGGACTCCCTGGAAATCCAGCCCAAAACCCAGCACAAAAATGACCAGGTAATTGCCCCCTTCGACTTGTGACTGTATAACCCTTACTAACACCGGGAATTGAGTGGTTGTAGATTATTGGGCGGTTGTAGCGGGCTGTCATTAGCTGATTTTGGCTAATGACTACTTTAGGCCTTTTCATCTATGATTTTTCCCTCCCTCTCACATAACACAATTCCCTCGGGTCTGCTCCACCTCCTCGCCTGTTTTTTTTTAAGTTTGTTTCATCTTCCTAGCTGGGAGTGCCGCGACTTGATTTTATGTTTTCTGGTGTTAACGTACGGTTTACTGCGTCGCTGGGATTGAGGGAGGGGCACTCCTGGTTACCTGTTCTTGGCTAACGGCGTAGAAAAAAGTCGACTGATTTTTCACGATTGATTTCCTTCAAAAGACGTGAATTCATGCGAAAATATTCTCCAAAAGATCTTCGACAAGATCCGTTCACAACGTGAGGGGCAGTCCCAGCTTAAACCTCGCAGCATGTTCACTCTGAACCAGACCCGGGCAGCTCATGACATCGCAAGTCAAAGGGTGAATCCTAACAACGGGCAGATATCATCGACGTTTACGTATCTGATAGTATGTACTGGCCCAGAAACATCCAGCGCCTTTAACAGAACAGTGATCACTGGTAATCCTGAGATGCCCGCGTCATTACCGAGTGACCCGATGCCAGGACGGTCATCTTCAGGCTGGCAGGCTTCCACCAGGGCTGACCTGCCCCTCAGTGAGCCAGGTCGGTCGACTGTGCGACAGCAGACCAGAGCCGGCACCGCCAGCCGACTCTGACCGAGGGTAGACCGGTCATCCCGCCCGCCCCAGCCGACAGTGAGATGTCATGGGCCGGCGGGCACGGCCCAGCCGCGTCATCGCAGGTGTCGGCGCCGGCGAGGACGCCTCGGCTCCTGGTGACCTGGCTGTGGCGCAGACCCGGCCCGGGCGGAGGGGGACGTTCCGATCCTGGGCAGACGTGTCCGCGCGGGTAGTGGGGCGCACTTTCGCCTAGTCGAGGCACTCGGAGCCCGTGAGAGGGTGGAGCCCTCGTAGCCGCCGGTCGTGATAAAGCAGCTCACAGAAGAAATGCCCACTCGAGATATTGGGATGGTGTCACGATGCAATGCATGCCATTGATCCCTTGTGAAAAGAGGTGCAGAGCATGGTCGGGAAACTCTCCAGTTTCGGCTGAATCGTAGCAATGACAGCTTTTCGACGCGAGCACATGACACATCTGCTGCTGCTCACCCACGCATAAATGCTGTCGGCGCCCCTGCCCCGCGACCACTCGCTGCCCTCCTCTGCGTGGCGGAAATCGACTAACACCCGGCTTCACAGACCTTCCCAGCCTCCACCGTGGCGGCGGACCTCGACTCAGCGGCACAGTCCGTCGGCCGGAGCCGCGGCTGAAGTGTGCCGCCGACGCTCCGGTGCCGTGCCACTTCCCGCGGGCCCGCCGCGTCCACTCACCGTCACTGTCCCGGCGTCGGTCTCGACGTCGGCGTCGATGCGCCTCGAGCGGCGGCGTCCTGCGAGCGCGGCACGTCCAGGCGCTCACACATCCGTCTCTGCGCAGCGCCACACGCGACCCCGCTCTGCGACGGCTCCTCCGACCCACCTCTCAGCGCGCCGTACCCAAACTAAGTCGGTCAGCGCGCGCGCGCGCCGTCTGCCGCCCCTCTGGCGGCCGTGACGTCACAGCCCGCACGCGCCGCAGCACGGCGGCACCGGGCGGCAGCGGCGCGGCGGACGCCGCCGACCGCTCGGGCGAGAACGTGCCGAAGGGGTCCGCTGTAGGGGGAGGCGGGTGGGGTCGCCAGTCACGTCCGATCTCAGGTGACGTGTTCAGCAGTGTTTTGTGGACAACGCCGTTTGTGTTCACGCGAAGGGGGGACGCGAGGGCCGCCCAACGCCGCTGCGTCACCTCCGCGGGCTGGCTGCCGGACGCGAGCGAGGACGCAACCAACCATGGCTCGTTTGACGCCCCTATCGGCGCGCCGTGTCGGCACCTGCTCAGGTGTGTCCCGGACACGCGGGCAACCGCCGAGGAGGAGCAGGTGCGAGCACGACTTGCGGAGCAAGAACCGCCAGGTGGGGTTGTCGCGGCCGCGGATGCTCTGTCGGCGGCGGAGAGTTGGGTGGGGGTTCAGAAGCAGTTCGTAGCGCGCACAGCGTACGTGCTGCAGCTGGGATGATCGCTGAAAATTTTAAAAGAGAGAGAGAGAGAGAGAGAGAGAGAGAGAGAGAGAGAGAGGAGAGAGAGAGAGAGAGAGAGAGAGAGAGGAGAGAGAGAGAGGAGAGAGAGAGAGAGAGAGAGAGAGAGAGAGAGAGAGAGAAGAGAGAAGAGAGAGAGAGAGAGGGAGAGAGAGAGAGAGGCGATTGCCCTTTTTTGTCCCCCCCCCCCGCCCATGAAGATTCAGACCCCTTGTCCCGAGGATTGGGATGTGTCTCTCCAGCCCCTGGGAACTTGAGGTCACACAGGGCTCGGATGCATGCGGAACATTCAGTTGCACTACAACAGGAGTTCTCTTCCCAAAGCCTCAAACCTGATACGCGCAGAGAACATACTCAGGACGTGTATGAAATACATAGCTGTTGCAAAAAGCCGAGCAAACGTCCCGTGCCGTGCTCGCGGAATTTGGCAGATAATCATAACCCTGCTCGACGTCGATAAATGTGGGCGCTGATAGACTTTTAACACCAATGCGGTCTCATAATTGCATCTGATAGCCCGCGTAGACCACGCACAAAGTGATGCGAACGTCCCCGGCAGAAACGGTCCATCCTTTGGAGAAGAGCAGCGGGTGCGACCGCATGTTTAACGGTATATGCACCGCCGTGCCCACCAGCACACCCAACTGGTGTCGAGCCACATCCGCAGGAAAAAACAGAGCGCACCCTGGAGACAGCTCTTCTCTTTTCCTACCAGCAATCGGCCGGTTCATTTGGAAAGCTTGCGTCGGCTTTGGGAAGAAATGGCCAAGTCATATATGACCAGTATTTTAGCTTGTGTTTTTCGAGTCGCCAGAAGAACTAGCGGTGGTAGGAATGGGATACGTCAGGTGCGCAGGCTTGACTGTCTGCCTGGCAGCAGAGGGGGGGGGGGTCGGGCATGCGTAAGCTGCGGTTTGCGCAAGCTTCGGTGCACGCTTTGGAAGCTTCGGTGCACGTCTGGCGGCGGTGAAAGGATCGAGTCGCGCATGGGGCAAGTTGACGCGTTTAGCGGCCCGAGGTGCCAGCATGCCGCTTGTAAACCCCTCTGTATATTGACTTGGCGCGCATCCTCGTATCGTTGTTTCCGTGATTTCTGTGTTAGGAAGACAGAGTTCTAGAAAAGTAATGAGGAGGAGTGGAGGGGTGGTCAAAATTATGACCGTTAGACTGGTTCAAATGAATACAACCATAACATACCTTCATAGAGCATCCGGAATCATATTTTTGAACAAGACATTCTATCATTACTGCGAAAATTATGTCATTCTGTCATTGCTGCGAAAGCCTCACTTCAGTTGAACATGATCACCATATGGAACAAAACCTCCAGAATAAGCATTTTACCATTGGCAAGTATGCGTATATATATATATATATATATATATATATATATATATATATATATATATATATATATATATATATGTGTATATATGATATATATGTGTGTGTGTGTGTGTGTGTGTGTGTGTGTGTGTGTGTGTGTGTGTGTGTGTGTGTGTGTGTGTGTGTGTGTGTGTGTGTGTGTGTGTGTGTGTGTGTGTGTGTGTGTGTGTGTGTGTGTGTGTGTGTGTGTGTGTGTGTGTGTGTGTGTGTGTGTGTGTGTGAAAGCTGCTACCATCACGAAACGCGTCGTATTTCATCCTGAAACCATGCATATTAGTCAGGGTTCAGATTCGGAAAACATTTTGGCCGTCAGGGGCGGACACAGGATTTCACTATGGGGGGGGGGGGCGAAACTCAAATTGTCACCAGAAGACTTCATTTCGCCGCAGGCTGGCGAAACTCCTTTTGGGTCTTAGAACAACAAAGAATATTTCCGATCTCCAGAGCAGTCAACATTTAGAATGTTATATCAGGTGCACAACAACAGCCATAATACTGTCATTCGTCGCGTGTGCCCACTCGGTCGTCTGCAACTTCACGAGGGGCAGGCTTGAGAACCAGGGCATGAACCTCATCTCAGAGTGCTTCCCATCCGGAAAGACTAGCGACGGGACGCTTTCAGCAGCTGCCGACACGCCGCTCGGCTGGCGGCCCAGCGGTGCTGACAGTCTAGCGGTGCTGGCGGTCCAGCGGTGCTGACAGTCCAGCGGTGCTGACAGTCCAGCGGTGCTGACAGCCCAGCAGTCTGTGGGTCCACACTCCGAGCGGATGTATGCGCGTCTTGTCTTGAGAGGTCAGCCGGCACCATGGCCAGAAAGGATCCACCCATTACGGGACGGTGACGTAGGTCCAGCCTGGCATCAAATGTAGTTCCGTCGTGACGTCCAGTAGGTCCATCATGACGTCTGTAAGACATGTCTGTTTGAGTCCATAAACTGGTGTTGAGCACATTGGCTCACCTTGCTCGCCCATGTGCCACGCTTGAATTAGTGCCTTATTGTCGGCGACTAGCCAAGAATTTCCGAGCAGATAATAGAACACAGTAAGATCATAATACTGGACGTGCATACCTTTTCGTTACGAGAGGGGTCGCTGGCCCCGCGAACGCCACTCGGATTATAGGGATTTGTTTACCCTGAGCGGCCAGACACGCTCAGCCATCACGCTGTTAGAAGGTGACACCTTTGCAAGCGCCCATCGCATATATGTGCAACTTACAAGTAACAACAGTAGGACAATCAATTCTTTAAAAAGGCGTGACATAAACCGCTATGCATTAGCGCACAAGCCGTTCGATTAAACGGCTTTTTCTCGCAGCATTGCCATAGCACCAGAGTTTTATCGCTCTGATCAGCAAAGAAGGCGTAAAATTTCCATGTAATTCAACAACAAAAAGCTAAAGGAGATGGATCGGTGCCATGTCCGCATCCCGAAAAATCGAATATCCACAGCGACAAGAGAACAATAGATTCTGATGGAGGAGAAAACGGATAACTGAATCCGTCAATCTGTCGGCCCATGTTTGCTGACGGTTGCGCGCTGCCGTGCATAAACCATGGATGTGTGGGTCGATGTGTACTGACGGTTACACGCTCTCGTGCACAAACCATGGATGTATGGGTCGATGCGTACTGACGGTTACGCACTCTTGTGCATGAACCATGGATGTATGGGTCGATACGTACTGACGGTTACGCACTCTCGTGCATAAATCATGGATGTATGGGTCGATGTTTGCTGACGGTTGCGTGCTCTTGTGCACAAACCATGGATGCATGGGTCGATGTGCACTGACGATTGCGCTCTCTCCGTGCATAAACTATGGATGTGTGCGTCGATGCGTACTGACGATTACGCGCTCTCGGGCACAAACCATGGATCTATGGGTCG